>NC_140668.1:722297-755775 GCF_054131305.1 Coturnix japonica
GTTTAACCCTGTGGGTGATTAAAGGGATGGTAACGAGGAGCCCCCCCCCCTTATTGTGTTGTGTTGTGATTGGGGGGGGGGGCACTGGTTTGTAATGGTTTGTACTGGGAGGGGAGGGCGGGGGGGCAGCACCTGGGTCTGTGTGTTCTAAAGATCCCATTATATCCCAGTATATCCCAGTATATCCCATTATATCCCAATATATCCCAGTATATCCCAATATATCCCATTATATCCCAATATATCCCAGTATATCCCAATATATCCCATTATGTCCCATTATATCCCAGTATATCTCATTATATCCCAATATGTCCCACTATATCCCATTATGTCCCAGTATATCCCATTATATCCCAGTATATCCCATTATATCCGAATATATCCCAGTATATCCCATTATATCCCACTATATCCCACTAAATCCCACTATATCCCATTATACCCCAGTATATCCCATTATATCCCAATATAACCCATTATATCCCAATATATCCCATTATATCCCAGTATATCTCAGTATATCCCATTATATCTCATTATATCCCACTATATCCCACAATATCCCACTATATCTCACTATATCCCACTATATCCCATTATATCCCACTATATCCCATTATGTCCCACTATATCCCATTATATCCCACTATATCCCATTATATCCCAATATAACCCATTATATCCCAATATATCCCATTATATCCCAGTATATCTCAGTATATCCCATTATATCTCATTATATCCCACTATATCCCACAATATCCCACTATATCTCACTATATCCCACTATATCCCATTATATCCCACTATATCCCATTATGTCCCAGTATATCCCATTATATCCCACTATATCCCATTATATCCCAGTATACCCCATTATATCCCAGTATATCCCACTATATCCCACTATATCCCACTATAACCCATTATATCCCATTAAATCCCACTATATCCCACTATATCCCATTATATCCCACTATATCCCACTATATCCCAGTATACCCCATTATATCCCACTATATCGCACTATATCCCAGTATATCCCATTATATCCCATTATATCCCAGTCTATCCCACTTTATCCCATTATATCCCAGTGTATCCCATTATATCCCACTATATCCCAGTATATCCCATTATATCCCAGTATATCCCATTATATCCCACTATATCCCACTATATCCCAGTATACCCCATTATATCCCATTATATCCCACTATATCCCACTATATCCCATTATATCCCATTATATTCCATTATATCCCACTATATCCCAGTATATCCCAGTATATCCCATTATATCCCAGTATATCCCATTATATCCCACTATATCCCATTATATCCCAGTATATCCCAATATATCCCACTATACCCCATTATATCCCAGTATATCCCAGTATATCCCAGTATATCCCAGTATACCCCAATATATCCCACTATATCCCAATATATCTCATTATATCCCACTATATCCCATTATATCCCAGTATATCCCAGTATATCCCACTAAATCCCAGTATATCCCATTATATCCCAGTATATCCCATTATATCCCATTATATCCCATTATATCCCACTATATCCCACTATATCCCACTATATCCCATTATATCCCACTATATCCCATTATATCCCATTATATCCCATTATATCCCATTATATCCCACTATATCCCACTATATCCCACTATATCCCATTATATCCCACTATATCCCATTATATCCCAGTATATCCCATTATATCCCACTATATCCCACTATATCCCATTATATCCCATTATATCCCACTATACCCCATTATATCCCATTATATCCCATTATATCCCACTATATCCCACTATATCCCATTATATCCCATTATATCCCATTATATCCCATTACATCCCATTATATCCCATTATATCCCATTCGGCTCCGAGCTCCCCCAGCCGCATGGGGGCGCTGTGCGTCCTCCAAGCCGCATTGGAGGGGGGGGGGGGGGGGGCTGCTGTGCGACCGGAAGTGCCTCTCTATCCACCTAATCTCTGTATCCCGGAAGCGGAAGTGATATCACCCAACAACCATTCGCAACGCTCCGCCTCTTATCACGTGACCGCCCCACCCGCGTGACGTCACAGCGTATGCGGAAGTGCCCGGGAGAGGCGGAAGGAGCGGGGTGAGGGTCCGCCACCGCGGGGTCATAGAGACGAGCAGGAAGGTGGGGGGATAGAGGGGCACTAGGTGGGGGATAGAGAGGCGGGAGTGTGGCTAGAGCGTCGCGGTGCAGATTGGGAGGACCATAGAGTAACGCGGCGGGAGGGGCGGAGAGACCCCGTATTGAGGATCATAGAGACGGAAGGAGGGGGGTAGAGCGGCCCTGGGTGTCTCGGAGGGGCTTCCGGTGAGCGGCTGGTCCTCCAAAGGCCGGAAGTGGGCTTGGGGGGGGGGGGGGTGGTCATGGGGGCCGCCATGTTGGGGGGGGTGGGGGATGGGGGGGGTATCCCGGCCTTGTCTGCCTTGGTACCGTGGCCCCTATGGCTCTGACCCCATGTAGCCGCCATATATACTGTATATACCCCCTATATGTGCTTTATAGATCCCCTATATATACTATATGGCCCCATATATACTATATAGCTCCCTATCTATACTATATAGTCCTCTATATATATTATATCCCCCCTATATACTATATAGCCCCCCATATATACTATGTAGCCCCCCCATACACTATATATTCCCCCTATATATACTATATCCCCCCATATATACTATATTCCCCCTATGTATACTATATAGCCCCCATATATACTATATAGCCCCCTATATATACTATATATTCCCCCATATACTATATAGCCCCCTTTATATACTGTATCCCCCCTATATATACTATATTCCCCCTATATATGCTATATTCCCCCTTTATATACTTTATCCCCCCATATATACTATATAGCCCCCATATATGCTGTACCCCCCCATATATACTATATAGCCACCTATATATACTATATATCCCCCCATATATACTATGTAGCCCCCATATATATACTATACCCCCATCCCCATCCATCCCCCCTATACCCCCCTATATCCATATCTATGTTCCTATAACCCCAACTATAACCCCCCTATAACCCCCTATATCCATATCTACATCCCTATAACCCCCCCATGATCCCCCTATATCCATATCTACGTCCCTATAACCCCCCTATACCCCCCTATAACCCCTCTATAACCCCATATACCCATATCTATGTCCCTATACCCCCCTTATAACCCCCCTATACCCATATCTATGTCCCTATACCCCCTATACCCCCCCTATAACCCCCCTATACCCCCCTATCCCCATATCTACCCCTCCCCCCCATCTCTGCCCTCCCACCCCATACCCTCCCCATACCCCCACACTGACCTCCCCCCACCTTTACCCCCAGCCCCATATCACCATGGATCTCTTTGTGCCCCCCATCCCCATCTACCTCATCAAACCCACATCCATCCCCCCTATACCCCCCTATATCCATATCCACGTCCCTATAACCCCTCTATGATGCCCCTATACCCCCCTATATCCATATCTATGTCCCTATAACCCCCCCATAACCCCCATACCCCCTATAACCCCCTATACTCCCTTATAACCTCCATATACCCCCCCATAACCCCCCTATACCCCCCTATACCCCCCCAATAACCCTCTATACCCATATCTATGTCCCTATAACCCCCCTATCCCCCCCTATAACCCCCTATATCCCCCTTATAACCCCCCTATACTCATATCTATGTCCCTATACCCCCCTATATCCTCCTATACCCTCCTTATAACCCCCCTATACCCATATCTATGTCCCTATACCCCCCTAAAACCCCCCTATAACTTCCTATACCCCCCCTATAACCCCCCTATACCCATATCTATGTCCCTGTACCCCCCTATAACCCTCCTATACCCCCCTATATCCCCCTTATAACCCCCTATACCCATATCTATGTCCCTATACCCCCCTATAACCCCCCCTATAATCCTCTATACCTATATCTATGTCCCTATAACCCCCCTATACCCCCTTATAACCCCTCTATAACCCCCATATACCCATATCTTTGTCCCTATACCCCCTATAACCCCCCTAAAGCCCCCTATACCCCCCTATATCCCCCCTATACCCATATCTATGTCCCTATACCCCCCTATAACCCCCCTGTACCCCCCTATACCCCCCTTATAACCCCCTATACCCCCCTTATAACCCCCCTATACCCATATCTATGTCCCTATACCCCCCCATAACCCCCCTATAACCCCCCTATACCCATATCTGTGTCCCTATACCCCCCTATACTCCCCTATATCCCCCTTATAACCCCCCTATACCCATATCTATGTCCCTATACCCCCTATACCCCCCCATAACCCCCTATACTCGCCTATACCCCCCTTATAACCCCCCTATACCCATATCTATGTCCCTATACCCCCCCATAACCCCCCTATAACCCCCCTATACCCATATCTGTGTCCCTATACCCCCCTATACTCCCCTATATCCCCCTTATAACCCCCCTATACCCATATCTATGTCCCTATACCCCCTATACCCCCCCATAACCCCCTATACTCGCCTATACCCCCCTTATAACCCCCCTATACCCATATCTATGTCCCTATACCCCCCTATAACCCCCTATACCCCCTATACCCGCCTATACCCCCCTTATAACCCCCCTATACCCATATCTATGTCCCTATACCCCCCTATAACCCCCTATACCCCCCTATATCCCCCCTATACCCATATCTATGTCCCTATACCCCCCTATAACCCCACTATAACCCCCCTATACCCCCCTATCCCCATATCTACCCCTCCCCCCCATCTCTGCCCTCCCACCCCATACCCTCCCCATACCCCCACACTGACCTCCCCCCCATCTCTCCCCCCAGCCCCATATCACCATGGATCTCCTGTTTGGCCGCCGTAAGACCCCCGAGGAGCTGTTAAGGCAGAACCAAAGGGCTTTAACTCGGGCCATGAGGGAACTGGACCGAGAGAGGCAGAAACTGGAGGTTCAGGAGAAGAAAATCATCGTGGACATCAAGAAAATGGCCAAACAGGGACAGATGGTGGGGGAGGAAACAGGGGGAATGGGGGGGATGGGTAGATATGGGATCTATGGGATGGGGATGGGGGATATGGGGGCAGGGAGGGGTCCATAGGGCAAAGTGGGGTGGATATGGGGGGCATGGAGGGGTTCATAGGGCAAAGTGGGGTGGGTATGGGGGGTATGGGGGATTTAATGGAGTCCATAGGGCAAAGTGGGGTGGGTATGGGGGGCATGGGGGATTTAATGGGATCCATAGGGCAAAGTGGGGTCCAGGTGACGGGTATGGGTGGATATGGGGGGCATGGAGGGGTCCATAGGGCAAAGTGGGGTGGATATGGGGGGCATAGAGGATGTAGGGGGGTCAAGAGGGACCATGAAGACCCCAAATGGCCATAGTGGGGGTCCATAGGGCAAAGTGGGGTCTGCTGGATGGGTATGGATGGATATGGGGGGGTGGTGGGGTCCATAAGGCAAAATGGGGTCTAGGTGATGGGTATGGGTGGATATGGGGGCGTGGAGGGGTCCATAGGGCAAAGTGGGGTGGGTATGGGGGGCAGGGAGGATGTAGGGGGGTCCATAGGGCAAAGTGGGGTCCAGGTGATGGATATGTGTGGATATATGGGGCATAGAGGATGTAGGGGGGGTCCAGAGGACCCATGAAGACCCCAAATGGCCATAGTGGGGGTCCATAGGGCACAGTAGGGTCTGGGGGATGGGTATGGTTGGATATGGGGGGCATAGAGGATATAAGGGGGTCCATAGGGCAAAGTGGGGCCTGGGGGATGGGTATGGGTGGATATGGGGGCATGGAGGGGTCCATAGGGCAAAGTGGGGTGGGTATGGGGGGCATAGGGGATTTAATGGGGTCCATAGGGCAGAGTGGGGTCCAGGAGGTGGGTATGGGTGGATATGGGGGGCATATAGGATGTAATGGGGTCCATAGGGCAAAGTGGGGTGGATATGGGGGGATATAGAGGATATAGGGGTGTCCATAGGGCAAAGTGAGGTCTAGGAGGTGGGTATGGGTGGGTATGGGGGGCATGGAGGGGTCCATAGGACAAAGTGGGGTGGGTATGGGGGGCAGGGAGGATGTAGGGGGGTCCATAGGGCAAAGTGGGGTCCAGGTGATGGATATGTGTGGATATATGGGGCATAGAGGATGTAGGGGGGGTCTAGAGGGCCCATGAAGACCCCAAATGGCCATAGTGGGGGTCCATAGGGCAAAGTGGGGTGGATATGGGGGATATGGGGGGGATTTAATGGGGTCCATAGGGCAAAGTGGGGCCTGGGGGATGGGTATGGGTGGATATGGGGGGCATGGAGGGGTCCATAGGGCAAAGTGGGGTGGGTATGGGGGGCATGGGGGATTTAATGGGATCCATAGGGCAAAGTGGGGTCCAGGGGATGTGTATGGGTGGATATGGGGGGCATAGAGGATGTAGGGGGGTCAAGAGGGACCATGAAGACCCCAAATGGCCATAGTGGGGGTCCATAGGGCAAAGTGGGGTGGATATGGGGGGCATGGGGGATTTAATGGGGTCCATAGGGCAAAGTGGGGTCTGGGAGATGGGTATGGGTGGATATGGGGGGCATGGGGGATATACGGGGGGTCCAGAGGGCCCATGTAGACCCCAAATGGTCATAGTGGGGGTCCATAGGGCAAAGTGGGGTCTGGGGGATGGGTATGGGTGGATATGGGGGGCATGGGGGATATAGGGGGGGTCCAGAGGGCCCATGAAACCCCCAATGGCCACAGTGGGGCTGAAGGATATGGGGACCTTATTTGGGGGGTTCCTGAAGGGTTCTTGGGGCTCCTATGGGTCATTAACACCCCCAGTGGAGCTCCTATGGGTCATTAACGCCCCCCAATGGGGCTTCTATGGGTCATTAACACCCCCCAATGCCCCTTTATGGCCCTATAGGAGATGGGGATCTTATCGTGGGGCTCCTAAAGGGGTCTATGGGTCATTAACGACCCCCCAATGCTCCTTTTTGCCCTATAGGAGATGGGGATCTTATTGGGGGGCTCCTGAAGGGCTCTTGGGGCACTTATGGGTTATTAACGCCCCCCAATGCCCCTTTATGGCCCTATAGGAGATGGGGATCTTATTGGGGGGCTCCTGAAGGGCTCTTGGGGCTCCTATGGGTTATTAACGCCCCCCAGTGCCCCTTTATGGCCCTATAGGAGATGGGGATCTTATTGGGAGGCTCCTGAAGGGCTCTTGGGGCTCCTATGGGTTATTAACGCCCCCCAATGCCCCTTTATGGCCCTATAGGAGATGGGGATCTTATCAGTGGGTTCCTGAAGGGCTCTTGGGGCTCCTATGGGTCATTAACGCCCCCCAGTGCCCCTTTATGGCCCCATAGGAGATGGGGATCTTATCATTGGGTTCTTGAAGGGATCTTGGGGCTCCTATGGGTTATTAACACCCCCCAGTGCCCCTTTATGGCCCTATAGGGGATGGGGATCTTATCAGCGGGGCTCCTAAAGGGATCTATGGGTCATTAACACCCCCAATGCCCCTTTATGGCCCCATAGGAGATGGGGATCTTATCAGTGGGTTCCTGAAGGGATCTTGGGGCTCCTATGGGTCATTAACGCCCCCCAGTGCCCCTTTATGGCCCTATAGGAGATGGGGATCTTATTGGGGGGTTCCTGAAGGGCTCTTGGGGCTCCTATGGGTCATTAACGCCCCATAATACCCCTTTATTGCCCCATAGGACGCGGTGAAGATCATGGCCAAGGACCTGGTGCGGACGCGGCGCTACGTGAAGAAGTTCATCACCATGAGGGCCAACGTTCAGGCCGTGTCCCTAAAGATCCAGACCCTAAAATCCAACAACTCCATGGCCCAGGCCATGAAGGGCGTCACCAAGGCCATGGCCACCATGAACAGACAGGTGGGGGATATAGGGACCGGCATATAGGGCTGGGAGCACAAGGTTGGGGTGGCTATAGGGCCTGTGATGTATGGGGGATGCTATATAGGCTTATATACAACCCAACTGGTTGTCATTATTGAGCCACTGTGGGATCCATAGGGGGTTATTGGGATCCATAGGGGGTTATTGGGATCCATAGGGGATTATTGGGATCCATAGGGGATTATTGAGCCGCTGTGGGATCCATAGGGGGTTATTGGGATCCATAGGGGGCTATTGGGATCCATAGGGGGTTATTGGGATCCATAGGGGGTTATTGGGATCCATAGGGGGCTATTGATCCATAGGGGATTATTGGGATCCATAGGGGGCTATTGGGATCCATAGGGGGTTATTGGGATCCATAGGGGGCTATTGGTATCCATAGGGGGGTTATTGGGATCCATAGGGGATTATTGGAATCCATAGGGTATTATTGGGATCCATAGGGGATTATTGGGATCCATGGGGGGTTATTGGGATCCATAGGGGGTTGTTGAGCCACTGTGGGATCCATAGGAGGCTATTGGGATCCATAGGCGATTATTGGGATCCATAGCAGTTATTGAGCCACTGTGGGATCCATAGGGGATTATTGGAATCCATTGGGGTCTATTGGGATCCATAGGGGGTTATTGGGATCCATAGGGGGCTATTGGGATCCATAGGGTGTTATTGAGCCACTGTGGGATCCATAGGGGGTTATTGGGATCCATAGCGGGTTATTGGGATCCATAGGGGGTCTATTGGGATCCATAGGGGACTATTGGGATCCATAGGGGGTTATTGAGCCGCTATGGGATCCATAGGGGATTATTGGGATCCATAGGGGATTATTGGGATCCATAGGGGGTTATTGGGATCCATATGGGGTTATTGGGATCCATAGGGGGTTATTGAGCCACTGTGGGATCCATAGGGGGTTATTGGGATCCATAGGGGCTATTGAGCTGCTATGGGATCCATAGGGGTTATTGGGATCCATAGGGGGCTATTGGGATCCATAGGGGGTTATTGAGTCACTGTGGGATCCATAGGGGATTATTGAGCTGCTATGGGATCCATAGGGGTTACTGGGATCCATAGGGGGCTATTGGGATCCATAGGGGGTTATTGGGATCCATAGGGGGCTATTAGGATCCATAGGGGGCTGTTGGGATCCATAGGGGGCTATTGGGATCCATAGGGGACTATTGGGATCCATAGGGGGTTATTGGGATCCATAGGGGGCTATTAGGATCCATAGGGGGCTGTTGGGATCCATAGGGGACTATTAGGATCCATAGGGGGCTGTTGGGATCCATAGGGGGCTATTGGGATCCATATCGGGTTATTGGGATCCATAGGGGGTTATTGGGATCCATAGGGGGCTATTAGGAGGATCCATAGGGGATTATTGGGATCCATAGGGGGTTACTGAGCCACTGTGGGATCCATAGGGGGTTATTGAGCTAATATGGGATCCATAGGGGGTTATTGGGATCCTTAGGGGGTTATTGGGATCCTTAGGGGCTTATTGGGATCCATAGGGGGTTATTGGGATCCATAGGGGATTATTGGGATCCACAGGGGGCTATTGATCCATAGGGGATTATTGGGATCCATAGGGGGTTATTGGGATCCATAGGGGGCTATTGGGATCCATAGGGGTCTATTGGGATCCGTAGGGGGTTATTGATCCATAGGGGGCTATTGGGATCCATAGGGGGCTATTGGGTTCCATAGGGGATTATTGGGATCCATAGGGGGTTATTGAGATCCATAGGGGGCTATTGGGATCCATAGGGGGCTATTGGGATCCATAGGGGGTTATTGGGATCCATAGGGGGCTATTGGGATCCATAGGGGGCTATTGGGATCCATAGGGGGTTATTGGGATCCATAGGGGGTTATTGATCCATAGGGGGTTATTGATCCATAGGGGATTATTGGGATCCATAGGGGGCTATTGATCCATAGGGTGTTATTGATTCATAAGGGAACTATTGGGATCCATAGGGGGCTATTGATCCATAGGGGGTTATTGATCCATAGGGGGTTATTGATCTATATGGGATTATTGGGATCCATAGGGGATTATTGAGCCGCTGTGGGATCCATAGGGGGTTATTGGCATCCTTAGGGGGTTATTGGGATCCATAGGGGGTTATTGGGATAGATAGCGGGTTATTGGGATTCATAGGCGATTATTGGGATCCATAGGGGATTATTGGGATCCATAGGACGCTATTGATCCATATGGGGTTATTGATCCACCCCTACGTGTCCCCGCAGCTGAAGCTGCCCCAGATCCAGAAGATCATGATGGAGTTTGAGAAGCAGGCGGAGATCATGGACATGAAGGAGGAGCTGATGAACGACGCCATCGACGACGCCATGGGGGACGAGGACGACGAGGAAGAGAGGTGGGAGGTGGGGGGCTGGGAGGATATAGGGGGGTCCATAGGGTAAAATGGGGTGGATATGGGGGGTATAGAGGATATAGGGTCCATAGGGCAAAGTGGGGCCCAGGGGATGGGTATGGGTGGATATGGGGGGGTATGGAGGATATAGGGGGGTCCATAGGGTAAAATGGGGTGGATATGGGGGGTATAGAGGATATAGGGGGGTCCATAGGGTAAAATGGGGTCCAGGTGGTGGGTATGGGTGGATATGGGGGGGCATGGGGGATACAGGGGGGTCCATAGGGCAAAGTGGGGCCCAGGAGATGGGTATGGGGGGATATGGGGAGCATGGAGGATGTAGGGGGGTCCATAGGGCAAAATGTGGTGGATATGGGGGGCATGAGGGAAGTAGGGGGGTCCATAGGGCAAAGTGGGGTGGATAATGGGGGGTGTGGAGGATGTAGGAGGTTCCATAGGGCAAAATGGGATGGATATGGGGGGCATGGAGGATGTAGGAGGTTCCATAGGGCAAAATGGGGTGGATATGGGGGGCATAGAGGATATAGGGGGGTCCATAGGGCAATGTGGGGCCTAGAAGATGGGTATGGGGGATATGGGGGGCAGGGAGGGATATAGGGGGGTCTAGAGGGACCATGAAGACCCCAAATGACCATAGTGGGGTCCATAGGGCAAAGTGGGGTCCAGGTAATGGGTATGGGTGGATATGGGGGGCAGGGAGGGGTCCATAGGGCAAAATTGGGTGGATATGGGGGTTGTGGAAGATGTAGGGGTTCCATAGGGCAAAGTGGGGTCCAGATGATGGGTATGGGGTGGATATGGGGGGCATGGAGGATGTAGGGGGGTCCATAGGGCAATGTGGGGTCCAGGTGATGTGTATGGGTGGATATAGGGGGCAGGGGGGGAGGTTATGGGGTTATTAATGGGGTCCTGATGTCTCCTCTTATCCCCTCCCAGCGATGCCGTGGTGTCACAGGTGCTGGATGAGCTGGGACTGAACCTGACGGATGAGCTGGCCAGTGAGTGGGGCTGGGGGCACTTTGGGGGCTCCATGGGGGGGCATTAAGGGGTCCTGGGGGGCATTAAGGGGCTCTGGGAGGCATTTAAGGGTCCCTGGGGGGCATTATGGGGTCCCAGGGGGCATTAAGGGGTCCTTGGGGGGCATCTAAGGGTCCCTGGGGGGGCATTTAAGGGGTCCTGGGGGGCATTTAAGGGGTCCCTGGGGGCATTTAGGGTCCTGGGGGGCATTTAGGGACCTAGGGGGCATTAAGGCGTCCTAGGGGTCATATAACGGGTTCTAGGGGGCATTAAGGGTCCCTGGGGGGCATTTTAAGGGTCCCTGGGGGGCATTTAAGGGGCCCTGGGGGGCATTTAAGGGACGCTGGTGGGGCATTTAAGAGTCCCTGGGGGGCATTAAGGGTCCTGGGGGGCATTAAGGGGTCCTAGGGGGGCATTTAAGGGGTCCCTGGGGGCATTAAGGATCCCTGGGGGGCATTTAAGGGTCCTAGGGGCCATTTAGGGTCCCTGGGGGGCATTAAGGTGTCCCTAGGGGGACATTTTTGGGGTTTTCTGGTCTCATTTTGGGGTGGTTTTGGGGAGCTGACGAGGGTCCCGTATATAGGGGGCTATGGGGAGGGGTATGGGGGTCTAATGGGGGGGGTGTTATGGGGGTGCAGCCCCCCTGACTTTACCCTTTTTACCCCCCCAGCCCTGCCCCCCCCGGGGGGCTCTTTGGCAGCGGGGGAGGGGCGGGCGGCTGAAGCTGCTGCTGCTTTGGCTGATGCCGACGCCGACCTGGAGGAGCGACTCAAGAACCTGCGGCGGGACTGAGACCCCCACCCCAAATAACCATCATGGACCCCCCCCCCCCCATTAAACCCCCCTTGGACC
Source organism: Coturnix japonica (assembly GCF_054131305.1). Lineage (NCBI taxonomy): Eukaryota > Metazoa > Chordata > Aves > Galliformes > Phasianidae > Coturnix > Coturnix japonica. Next base: position 734,614 of record NC_140668.1, read on the forward strand.
CCCTATATGGACCCTTATATGGACCCTTATATGGACCCTGACCTCAGCATCCTTCTGAGCCCAGAGATGACCAACAAGCATTGACTGATCCATCAGCCCCCTCCCCATATGGGTCCCTATGGGTCCCTATGGATCTCTATGGGGCACTATGTGTCCCTATGGGTCCCTATGGATCTCTATGGGGCACTATGTGTCACTATGGGTCCCTATGGATCTCTATGGGGCACTATGTGTCACTATGGGTCCATATGGATCTCTATGGGGCACTATGGGTCCCTATGGATCTCTATGGGGCACTATGTGTCCCTATGGGTCCCTATGGATCTCTATGGGGCACTATGTGTCACTATGGGTCCCTATGGATCTCTGTGGGGCACTATGTGTCACTGTGGGTCCCTATGGATCTCTGTGGGGCACTATGTGTCTCTATATGTCCTTATGTGTCTCTAAGGGTCTCTGTGTGTCCCTTCGGGTCCCTATGGGTCCCTATGGGTCCCTTTGTGTCCCTATGTGTCCCTATGGGTCCCTATGGATCTCTATGGGTCCCTATGGGTCCCTGTGGATCTCTATGGGTCCCTATGTGTCCCTATGTGTCCCTATGGATCTCTATGGGTCCCTATGTGTCCCTATGTGTCCCTATGGGTCCCTATGGATCTCTATGGATCTCTGTGGGTCCCTGTGGATTTCTGTGGGGCGCAATGGATCTCTATGGGTCCCTATTAACCCCTGTTATTCCCCCCCTATTCCCAGCCTTTATCCGTAAGCTGGACCCTGCCTACCAGGTGGACAAAGGGAACAAGATCAGTGGATCCCTACGGGGGGGGGGGGTCTGACCCCCATCATTGGGGACATGGGGGGGGGTCTGACCCCCATCATTGGGGGCAGGGGTGGGGGGTCTGACCCCCATCATTTGGGGTGGGGGGGGCTGATTGCATTGACCCTCATACCCCCATTGAGGGTCTCTCTGATAACACACTACAGACCCTTATCCCCCCCTACTTGTGGGGCTGGGGGGGTCTTGGGGGTCTTTGGGGAGGGGATTTGTGCCCTGCTGGGTCTCCTTGTTCACCTAAGAGGTATTTTAGCCCCCCTCCCCCCCTTCATCCCCCATTTTGAGGCTATTTTGCTTTTTTTCCCTCTTTTTTAATGGATTTTGGGGTTATTTCTTGTAATTAATTGCCTCATTCTGGGGGTATTTACAACCCTATGGGGGGGTTCTATGTGGCTGGGCATCAATGGGACGACGATGGCACCTAGGTTCAATTTCAGGTTAGAAAGCAATGAATGGAGGCCAACATAAAACAATATAAAGCCCTAAAAAGGTGCTGGGTGGCCATAGTGGCTTCAACCCCCATTTTGGGGTGAAAACAGCCCATTTTGGTGCATCCCTACATTGCAAGGGGGAACCCTCTCAATTCAGGATCATTGCTGGGATTCCTGCTGTTCTCCTGCTGCAAATGGAGCAGAAAATGATGATTTGGGGTTAAAAAAACCACAATAATGATGTATTTCTTGATCGTTTCCACCAAAAATGGCCATTTTTGGGGCTGTTTTGGGGTGAGATGAGCAGATTTTGGGGCAGAAAATGGTGAATTTCCCAATTTTCCAGCAATCAGTCACCACCACCCCCCCCTTTTACTGTATTTATTTGCACTCCTCTCCCTGTTCAGACTTTGGCCCCTCTCTGGGTCACTGGCTGCTCAATAACCAGCTTGTTCTACATGAGAATTGACCCAAAAAGGACCTAAATTACCCCAAAATAACAGGGCTTTCTATCGTGGATCGCAGGTGGAATCAGCTGGAAGGTAATGGGAACCTTTTGGGTTTGACACTGAGCCTGAAGGGTGAAGAACTCAACGGAACCCAAACGAGTTTATTTTAGACCCAAAACTATCGGATTTAGCCTCAAAATGGGTTTTAGACCCAAAACTGGCGGATTTAGCCTCAAAATGGGGGGTTTTATAGAGCTCGGATGGGATCGTTTGAGCCATTGGGGTCGGTGTCATGGGATGGGAAAGCGTTTCCAATGGGGTTGTTGAAAGAAATTGTTTCTTTTTGATTAAATATATATATATATATGTATTTTATATTGAAGTCTTCACGTGTTTTCTATGTATCTATATCTCCATGCTTTTATATACATTTATGGTATATATTTCAATCACAGCCTGTAGTTGGCCGGGCGCAATGCTCATAAACAAGGTATGGATCTTTATGGGGCACATTTGGGCTCATTTTGGGGGTGGGGGGGGGGAGAAAAAGGGGATTTTAATCATTTTAAAGTAATTCTTAGCTGAAAGTGATCATTAAAAATGAGTAATAATGATAAGAATCATCTTTTATTATCCTCTAACGTGGTCGTTGCACCCGTTGTGCTTCCCAGCCTTTTTCCCAGTTTAATTTAATAATGAAATGAGGGGGATTTAGCCCCAAAAATGGGTTGAGGGGGAAGAGGGGGGGGGAAATAAAGACCATATTGGGTTATAATGGTGACCAATGGGATATAATATGGTGGGTGTCACCAATGGGACCGTCCCCATTGGGTGACCCTTATTTTCCCTATAGCTCTGCCTCGCCGCTGCCCTCCTCTTCCTCACCCCCAATGGGGTTAATGGGGCTCCTGGGTGGCCAATGGGAAGGAAGCTTCTCCAGCACCCCGGTGAGTTCTGCTCTCATCCATTTTGATCCCTATTTCCCACATTTCTACCCCAAAACAATGAGGGTCTCACTCGGAGTCTTGGATGGCGCCCTTGGAAGTCTTGAATGGTGCCCAATGGTGGGTGGTGAAGAGCTTAGAGTTGGCCTTGGTTGATCCTTTTGGGTCCCTTCCATATCACGATATATCTCGATCCCTCCATCCTTTGATTCTCGGATAGTTCCATTGATAACATGATGCTCTGATACCTCCATTCCATTGACTCCACCATCCTTCGATTCTAGGATAGTTCATTGATAACATGACGCTCTGATTCCTTCATCCCACTCCTCTATGATCCTTCGATCCCACGTTTCTCTTCATCCTTTCATTGATCCTATCATTGATTCCATGTGATTCCATCATTCCACTCCTCTATGATTCATTGATCCCACATTTCTCTTCATTCATTCTCTGCTATTCCATCATTCCATCATTGATTCCACGTGATTCCTTCATTCCACTCCTCTATGATCCTTTGATCCCACATTTCTCTTCATTCTTTCATTGATCCCCACATTCCACCTTTGATTCCACTCTTCTATGATACTTTGATCCCCCATTTCTCTTCATTCATTCTCTGCTATTCCATCATTCCACCTTTGATTCCACGTGATTCCTTCATCCCACTCCTCTATGATACTTCTATCCCCCATTTCTCTTCATCCTTTCATTGATCCCATCATTGATTCCACCACTGATTCCTTCATTTCACTCTTCTATGATCCTTTGATCCCACATTTCTCTTCAATCATTCTCTGATATTCCATCATTCCACCTTTGATTCCACGTGATTCCTTCATCCCACTCCTCTATGATCCTTTGATCCCACGTTTCTCTTCATCCTTTCATTGATCCCATCATTGATTCCATGTGATTCCTTCATTCCACTCCTCTATGATCCTTCGATTCCTTTTCTCTTCATCCTTTCATTGATCCCATCATTGATTCCACGTCATTCCTTCATTCCACTCCTCTATGGTTCTTTGATCCCCCATTTCTCTTCATTCATTCTCTGATATTCCATCATTCCACCATTGATTCCACGTGATTCCTTCATCCCACTCCTCTATGATCCTTTGATCCCACGTTTCTCTTCATTCTTTCACTACTATTCCATCATTCCACCACTGATTCCACGTAATTCTTGCCTTGGTTGCTCCTCCAGCGGTGAAATCATTCAGACCCATCGCTCCAGAAGTTTCAAAGTGATGAAGGCCCCTCCAACCCCTCTTCCCATTGAACCAAAACACTCTCTTTTTTCCTCACAGCCTCAAGCCGGACTGCATTCCAAATAGCACAGGGCAAGGAACTGCCTTCCTGGTTATCCTGGGAGCCTTTTAGAGTTGAATTACTACCCAACAGCGTATCCAATTGGAACGCCTACATCAACATGACGGAATACGTTTGCCTACCAAAGGCCTGGACCTGCAGCGTTGGCTCCTACGTTCCCAACCATGGCCCTTATTGCTCCTATTCACTTGGAGGTGCTCAGAAATCATTCGAATTCAACTTATTGGTCAACAAAGGGAAGTTGGAAGCTCTGCGATGGGTGGATGATTCGTTTGGCGACATACCCGAGAACGCGGTCGAGAGCTGTGAGTCGTTTGATATCTACGTTGGGAGGAACCGATACGGCTTAGGGAAGGTCTCCAAGGAGCACAGGGCTTTGTTTGTGGTGGTGGATGGCGAGGAGATTTGGTTTAAGTGGTACCAAGTCTTGACGGTGAAAACGGGCCCATCCAACATCACCATCTCAAGTGTCGTCTACAACCTGAGCGCGGTTATAGAGCACAGCGAGGACGTCGCCATAAGGAAGACAGAGGTGAAGAACGAAGGCTGCCGAGGGATGAAGCCAGATGTCACCTTGGAAGAAGCCATTGAGGTGGAGCAGGACTGGGAGCTGGACCATGAGATCTTCAGGAACGTCCGTGGGGTGTTGGAAGCCCCCATGTTGGTTTTCAATGGGAAGAAATGGGACGTCACCAACGTCACCAATATCACCTGGGTGGGAAGAGCCAGCGCTGGTGAATACATTGAGCACAGCCATAAGATTAAAGTGGAGATGCAGCCCCGTACGACGTGCACTGTAGTAATGACGGGACGTCGACTGGATGCTCGGATCCCATTCAGTGCGAATCTCACCAGGGATTTTGGTGATGGCCAACCACATTGGGTGGAGGTGACAGGGGTGACCCGCAGCCAACAGGTGGTAGATATCCAGGTTGGAATTGAGAGCTGCAGGCCCCTTCCTGCTTCAACACAGTGCTGAGCACAGCGGGCGGTGATGGGGATGCAGCACAACGTCATGCAATGCATTAGTTCCCCATCAACCTCCATCTCTAACCCCCTAAAAACCCACAGTGTGGGGTGTGGGATACATCTCTAACCCCCTAAAAGACCACAACCACAGTGTGGGGTGTGGGAAAATGCAGGTTTTTAGGCTTCATCGTCTGCTTTATCCCCCATTATAACCCCAAAATGACACAGCAGCAGCCCCAAATGCAGAAAAAATGTATTACTTGTGATCTCTGTTTTACCTTTATTTCACAATAACCATCATTTGAGCTCCCCATAGGATCCCCACTGTGTCTCCACTCTGTTCCCATAGGATCCCTGTTATGTCCTCATCATATCCCCATTGCTTCCCCATAGGATCCCCATTGGGTCTCCACTGTATTCCCATAGGATCCCAGTTGTGTCCCCATCACATCCCCATTGCTTCCCCATAGGATCCCTGTTGGGTCTCCACTGTATTGCCATAGGATCCCAGTTGTGTCCTCATCATATCCCCATTGCTTCCCCATAGGAACCCCATTGGGTCTCCACTCTATTCCCATAGGATCCCTGTTGTGTCCCCATTATATCCCCATTGCTTCCCCATAGGATCCCCATTAGATCTTCACTGTATTCCCATAGGATCCCTGTTGTATCCCCATCACATCCCCATTGCTTCCCCATGGGATCCCAGCTGTGTCCCCATTGTATCCCCATTGCTTCCCCATAGGATCCCTGTTGGGTCTCCACTCTATTCCCATAGGATCCCTGTTGTGTCCCCATCATATCCCCATTGCTTCCCCATAGGATCCCCATTGGGTCTCCACTGTATTGCCATAGGATCCCAGTTGTGTCCCCATCACATCCCCATTGCTTCCACATAGGATCCCCACTGGGTCTCCACTGTATTGCCATAGGATCCCAGTTGTGTCCTCATCATATCCCCATTGCTTCCCCATAGGAACCCCATTGGGTCTCCACTCCATTCCCATAGGATCCCTGTTGTGTCCCCATCACATCCCTATTGCTTCCCTATAGGATCCCTGTTGGGTCTCCACTCTATTCCCATAGGATCCCTGTTGTGTCCTCATCATATCCCCATTGCTTCCCCATAGGATCCCTGTTGAGTCTCCATTGTATCCCCATAGGATCCCTGTTGTGTCCCCATTATATCCCCATTGCTTCCCCATAGGATCCCTGTTGTGTCCCCATCATGTCCCTGTTGCTTCCCCATAGGATCCCTGTTCGGTCTCCGCTGTATTGCCATAGGATCCCAGTTGTGTCCCCATTATATCCCCATTGCTTCCCAATAGGATCCCCATTGGGTCTCCACTGTATCCCCATAGGATCCCTGTTGTGTCCCCATCATGTCCCTGTTGCTTCCCCATAGGATCCATGTTGTATCCCCATAGGATCCCAGTTGTGTCCCCATCACATCCCTTTTGCTCCCCATGGGATCCCCATTGGGTCTCCATTGTATCCCCATAGGATCCATGTTGTGTCCCCATCATATCCCCATTGCTTCCCCATAGGATCCCTGCTGGCTCTCCACTGTATTCCCATAGCATCCCTGTTGTATCCCCATCACATCCATGTTGTTTCCAATAGGATCCCTGTTGTGTCCCCATTGTATCCCCATTGCTTCCCCATAGGATCCCTGTTGGGTCTCCATTGTATCCCCATAGGATCCCTGTTGGGTCTTCATCATATCCCCATTGCTTCCCCATAGGATCCTCGTTGGGTCTCCACTCTATTCCCATAGGATCCCAGTTGTGTCCCCATCATATCCCCATTGCTTCCCCATAGGATCCCCGTTGCTTCCCCATAGGATCCCTGTTGGGTCTCCACTGTATTCACATAAGATCCCATCTGTGGTCCCATCACATCCCTATTACTCCCCATAGGATCACCATTGGGTCTCCAATGTATTCCCATAGGATCCCTGTTGTATCCCCATCACATCCGTGTTGTTTTCCATAGGATCCCAGTTGTGTCCTCATCATATCCCCATTGCTTCCCCATAGGATCCTCGTTGGGTCTCCACTCTATTCCCATAGGATCCCTGTTGTGTCCCCATTGTATCCCCATTGCTTCCCCATAGGATCCCTGATGGGTCTCCACTGTATTCACATAGTATCCCTGTTATGTCTTCATCACATCCCCATTGCTTCCCCATAGGATCCCCATTGGGTCTCCACTGTATTCCCATAGGATCCCAGTTGTGTCCCCATCACATCCCCATTGCTTCCCCATAGGATCCCTGTTGGGTCTCCACTGTATTGCCATAGGATCCCAGTTGTGTCCCCATCACATCCCTATTGCTTTTCCATAGGATCCCTGTTGGGTCTCCACTGTATCCCCATAGGATCCCTGTTGTGTCCTCATCACATCCCCATTGCTTCCCCATAGGATCCCTGTTGGGTCTCCACTGTATTCACATAAGATCCCAGTTGTGTCACCATTATATCCCCATTGCTTCCCAATAGGATCCTCATTGGGTCTCCACTGTATCCCCATAGGATCCCTGTTGTGTCCCCATCATATCCCCATTGCTTCCCCATAGGATCCCTGTTGTGTCCCCATCATGTCCCTGTTGCTTCCCCATAGGATCCCAGTTGTGTCCCCATCACATCCCCTTTGTTTCCCCATAGGATCCCCACTGGGTCTCCACTGTATTCTCATAGGATCCCAGTTGTGTCCCCATTATATCCCCATTGTTTCCCAATAGGATCCCCATTAGATCTCCACTGTATCCCCATAGGATCCCTGTTGTATCCCCATCACATACGTGTTGTTTCCCATAGGATCCCTGTTGTATCCCCATCACATACGTGTTGTTTCCCATAGGATCCCTGTTGTTTCCCCATTGTATCCCCATTGCTTTCCCATAGGATCCCTGTTGGGTCTCCACTGTATTGCCATAGGATCCCAGTTGTGTCCCCATCACATCCCCATTGCTTTCCCATAGGATCCCTGTTGGGTCTCCACTGTATTGCCATAGGATCCCAGTTGTGTCCCCATCACATCCCCATTGCTTCCCCATAGGATCCCCACTGTGTCTCCACTCTATTCTCATAGGATCCCTGTTGTGTCCCCATCATATCCCCATTGCTTCCCCATAGGATCCCTGTTGGGTCTCCATTGTATCCCCATAGGATCCCTGTTGTTTCCTCATCATATCCCCATTGCTTCCCCATAGGATCCCCACTGGGTCTCCACTCCATTCCCATAGGATCCCTGTTGTGTCCCCATAATATCCCCATTGCTTCCCCATAGGATCCCCATTAGATCTTCACTGTATTCCCATAGGATCCCTGTTGTATCCCCATCACATCCCCATTGCTTCCCCATGGGATCCCTGTTGTGTCCCCATAATATCCCCATTGCTTCCCCATAGGATCCCCATTAGATCTTCACTGTATTCCCATAGGATCCCTGTTGTATCCCCATCACATCCCCATTGCTTCCCCATGGGATCCCAGCTGTGTCCCCATTGTATCCCCATTGCTTTCCCATAGGATCCCTGTTGGGTCTCCACTGTATTCCCATAGGATCCCTGCTGTGTCCCCATCATATCCCCATTGCTTCCCCATAGGATCCCTGTTGGGTCTCCACTGTATTCGCATAAGATCCCATCTGTGGTCCCATCACATCCATATTACTCCCCATAGGATCCCCATTGGGTCTCCAATGTATTCCCATAGGATCCCTGTTGTATCCCCATCACATCCATGTTGTTTCCCATAGGATCCCTGTTGTGTCCCCATTGTATCCCCATTGCTTCCCCATAGGATCCCTGTTTGGTCTCCACTGTATTGCCATAGGATCCCAGTTGTGTCCCTATTATATACCCATTGCTTCCCCATAGGATCCCCATTAGATCTCCACTGTATACCATAGGATCCCTGTTGCGTCCCCATTATATCCCCATTGCTTCCCCATAGGATGCCTATTGGGTCTCCACTGTATTCGCATAGGATCCCTGTTGTGTCCCCATTATATCCCCATTGCTTCCCCATAGTATCCCTGTTGGGTCTCCACTGTATCCCCATGGGATCCCTGTTGTGTCCCTATCATATCCCCATTGCTTCCCCATCGGATCCCTGTTGAGTCCCCATCATATCCCCATAGCTTCCCCATCGGATCCCCATTGGGTCTCCACTGTATTCCCATAGGATCCAACCCGTACACCCCCCATGAAACCCAATTCCCCCCTATTTCCCTTGTCACCCCACCCATGCCACATTCAGCATCTTCCTTTTTCATTCTCCCTATTTTTCCTCTGTATTCCTCTATTATTTGCCCCCTCGTCCCCAATTCAATGCATTCCCACGAGCCAATTCTTGCTCGTGCCCCTTCAGAAAGCAAAGAACCAAAGAAAAGCAACTCAAAGAAACACAGGAGGATGCAGAGAATGTGGTAAAACCTTTGTTACAGCAGCAGGGAGGGGGAGAAACCCATAGGGAGGAGGTGTGGGGCCCTGGGTATGTCAAGTGGTCCATGAGGTAGGTCAGTGCTGGAGCATTAAGGCCTGGGGAGGAGGATGTCACCCGCTGCAAAAAATCAGTGGGGTTTGTCTGGAAATGGGGTGTCCTGGTGGAGATGAGGGTGAACCACAGAACTGGTGGTAGACATCATCCATCAGACCAAAGAACATCATCCATTGGATGTTCAACTGTGTTGTGTCTCCTTTGGGGTCAGAAAACCAGGTTTTGGAGCTACCAAAATCATGAAGGACATCAACCATCAGCTCATCTTCATCCACATTGAGTCTCCTTTGGGATCACCTTCATCCACACTGAGTCTCCTTTGGGATCACCTTCATCCACATTGAGTCTCCTTTGGGATCACCTTCACCCTCATCCACATTGAGTCTCCTTTGGGATCGAAGAATCAAGTCCTGGAGACACCGGGCTTGTAGAAGACATCAACCATCAGTTCATTGCCACCTTCATCCATCTTGAGGGACATCAACCATCAGCTCTTCACCCTCATCCATCCCATCTCATCTGGGACAAAGGAGACGTGTTTTGGGGCTACCAGGCTCATGGCAGACATCAGGTCACCTTCATCCATGTTGTATCTTCTCTGGGTCCAGGTAACAAAGTTCTGGAGCCACCAAGATCTTGAGGGACCATCAACCATCAGCTCCTCTTCACCCTTAACCATATTCCATCTCCTCTGAGATGAAGTCGTCATGTCCTGGGGCTACCAAGTTCCCAAACATGTTGAACTGTCCTCAATACTGGGCAACTTCAGGGCCTCCTAGGCTACCTTGGAGGCCACCAACCATCCTTGGAAGGTCTTGGAGGCCACCAACCATCCTTGGAAGCTCTTGGAGGCCCCCAACCATCCTTAGAAGCTTTTGGAGGCCACCAACCACCCTCAGAAGCTCTTGGAGGCCCCCAACCATCCTTGGAAGCTCTTGGAAGCCCCCAACCATCCTTGGAAGCTCTTGGAGGCCCCCAACCATCTTTGGAAGCTCTTGGAGGCCCCCAACCATCCTTGGAAGCTCCTGGAGGCCCCCAACCATCCTTGGAAGCTCTTGGAGGCTCCCAACCATCTTTGGAAGCTCTTGGAGGCCCCCAACCATCCTTGGAAGCTCTTGGAGGCCCCCAACCATCTTTGGAAGCTCTTGGAGGCCTCCAACCATCTTTGGAAGCTCTTGGAGGCCTCCAACCATCCTTGGAAGCTCCTGGAGGCCTCTAACCATCCTTAGAAGCTCTTGGAGGCCTCCAACCATCCTTAGAAGCTCTTGGAGGCCCCCAACCATCCTTGGAAGCTCTTGGAGGCCCCCAACCATCCTTGGAAGCTCTTGGAGGCCCCCAACCATCCTTGGAAGCTCCTGGAGGCCCTCAACCATCCTTAGAAGCTCTTGGAGGCCCCCAACCATCCTTGGAAGCTCTTGGAGGCCACCGACCATCTTTGGAAGGTCTTGGAGGCTCCCAACCATCCTTGGAAGCTCTTGGAGGCCCCCAACCATCCTTGGAAGCTCTTGGAGGCCACCAACCATCCTTAGAAGCTCTTGGAGGCCACCAACCATCCTTAGAAGCTCCCAACCATCATCTCTTCACCCCCATCCATTCTACAACGCTAACAGCGATTCCTGGCTGCTCACCCCCTCCTCTTCTCCCCCAGACCCCCATAATCCCACCACCAACCACATCACTTATCCCTCGCGGCCGCCCGTGCGTGGATCCTCGTGTGCCGTGCGAGCGAGGACTTATTGCTGAAGCTCTTCCCACACTGAACACAAGGGAACGGCCTCTCCCCCGTGTGTGAGCGCTCGTGCACTGTCAGGTCGGCCAGATACTTGAAGCTCTTCCCACAGGCCCCACAGGGGTACGGCCGCTCCTCGGTGTGGCTGCGTTGGTGCATGGTGAGGTTGGATTGCTGGCTGAACCTCTTCCCACACGCCATACAAGGGTAAGGCCTCTCTCCCGTGTGCGAGCGCTGGTGCTTGTTGAGGTCCGATGGGTTGGTGAAGGTCTTCCCACACGCCCCACATCTATAGGGCCGTTCGCCTGTGTGCAAACGTTGGTGGGTGGTGAGGGTGGAGAGGTGGCCGAAGCTTTTGCCGCACTCCATACAGGAATAGGGTTTGACCCCGGTATGGGTCCGCTGGTGGGTCTTCAAGTGGGTCAGGCGGCCAAAGGTCTTCCCGCATTCATTGCATGGGTAGGGCCGGTCCTTGCTGTGTGATGGTGGGTTCTCTGTGGGTCCAGTTGGGCTTTGGGGGGGTGGGAAGGTGGTGGGATCCTTTGGGGTCCCTATAGGGTGGTGGTGGGTCTCGGTCTGTGTCAGTGTCCTGTTTATTGGGTCACATTGGGGGGCGATGGGGGGACGTGAGGGGTCTTGGGTTGGCAGAATGGGGTCCTCCGTGCTGCTGGGATCTGCTGGGGGAAGGAAGAGGGAATTTGGGGGCTGGAACTTGTGGGGCATCAACCTGATCCTATAAAACCCCATAACGCTGTGGGCTGCTCTACCAATGGGGGGAGATGGCCCAAATCCCACCATCATCATTGGGTTCATAGTGGAAGGGGATGAAGACAAGGCCTCAACCTCAGAGCAGAGCCCCACATCCCACCACAGAGCCCCATATCCCACCATCATCATTGGGTTCATACTAATGGGGGATGAAGACGAGGCCTCACCCACCATTATGTCCGCTGGTCCCTACTGGTTTCCACCATCCCACACCAGTTAAGGATGAATTGGAAGCCATCAGCCCAGCACCAAACCCAATGGGACCCCCCCAGGACCAGACCCCATTGTAGGACCCCCCTCTATCTGCATTTTGGGGGGGGTCTCTTGTTGTTCCTCCCCCCCCCATTACCTGTTTCCTGTAGTCTTTCCTCTTCTTCCTCAGGGTCCAAGCTGCCATTGGCCTCCCCCCACTCGTCCCCATTGGTTTCTATGGGGGGGCTGGGGGGGTCCAGCATCACTTGGGGGTCTTCCAGCTTCACACGCACTGTCAGCTATGGGGCAGGAACATAAGTGTGTGTGTGGGGGGGGTGTTAGGGGGGCTGCTGCCCTATTATGGGGGGGGTTATGGGGTTCCCCCCCCCATTTCCTCCCCTGTTTAGGGGGGATTTTGGACCCCCCCCTACTTCCTCACCTGTTTAGGGTGGATTTTAGGGACCCCCCCTCTATTTCCTCACCTGTTTCTCTCATCACATGGGGGGGGGATTTTAGGGACCCCCTCTCCCCTATTTCCCCCATCACATGGGGGGGTTTTAGGGGGGATTTGGGGACCCCACCCCTATTTCCTCACCTGTTTAGGGGGGATTTGGGGACCCCCCCCCACCCCATTTCCTCACCTGTTTGGGGGGGTCTCACTTGTTTCTCCCATCACATGAGGGGGAGGGGTTTAGGGGGGATTTAGGGGAGGATTTGGGGGACCCTGTTCAGGGGGGATTTTAGGGACCCCCTCCATTTATTCACCTGTTTCTCCTATCACATTGGGGGGGGGTTCTCCCATCACATGGAGGGGGGAAGTTTAGGGGGGATTTTGGGGACCCTCCCCCCCATTTCCTCACCTGTTTGGGGGGGGGTCTCACCTGTTTCTCCCATCACATGGAGGGGGGTTTAGGGGTGACTTAGAGGGGGATTTTGGGGACCCCCCCCATTTCCTCACCTGTTTCTCCCATCACATGGGGGGGATTTTTAGAACCCCCCCCCCCCATTTCCTCACCTGTTTGGGGGGGTCTCACCTGTTTCTCCCATCACATGAGGGGGAGGAGTTTAGGGGGGATTTAGGGGGGGATTTGGGGGACCCCCCCATTTCCTCACCTGTTCAGGGGGGATTTTAGGGACCCCCCCCATTTATTCTCCTATCACATGGGGGGGGGTTCTCCCATCACATGGAGGGGAGAAATTTAGGGGGGATTTTGGGGACCCTCCCCCCTAATTCTTCACCTGTTTGGGGGGAGTCTCACCTGTTTCTCCCATCACATAGGGGGAGGGGTTTAGGGGGGATTTAGGGGGGGATTTTGGGGACCCCCCCATTTCCTCACCTGTTTCTCCCATCACATGGGGGGGGAAGTTTAGGGGGGATTTTGGGGACCCCCCTATTTCCTCACTTGTTTGGGGTGGGTCTCACCTGTTTCTCCCATCACATGGTGGGGGGGTTTACGGGGGATTTAGGGGGGGATTTAGGGGACCCCCCCATTTCCTCACCTGTTTAGGGGAGATTTTAGGGACCCCCCCCATTTATTCTCCTATCACATGGGGGGGGGGGTTCTCCCATCACATGGAGGGGGGAAGTTTAGGGGGGATTTTGGGGACCCTCCCCCCTAATTCTTCACCTGTTTGGGGGGGGTCTCACCTGTTTCTCCCATCACATGGGGAGGGGTTTAGGGGGGATTTAGGGGGGGATTTAGGGGACCCCCCCCCATTTCCTCACCTGTTTCTCACATCACATGGGGGGGATTTTTAGAACCCCCCCCCTATTTCCTCACCTGTTTTGGGGGGGGGTCTCACCTGTTTCTCCCATCACATGGGGAGGGGTTTAGGGGGGATTTAGGGGGGGATTTAGGGACCCCCCCCCCATTTCCTCACCTGTTTGGGGGGGGTCTCACCTGTTTCTCCCATCACATGGGGGGGGGGTTTAGGGGGGATTTAGGGGGAGATTTAGGGGACCCCCCCCCATTTCCTCACCTGTTTCTCCCATCACATGGGGGGGATTTTTAGAACCCCCCCCCTATTTCCTCACCTGTTTTGGGGGGGGGTCTCACCTGTTTCTCCCATCACATGGGGAGGGGTTTAGGGGGGATTTAGGGGGGGATTTAGGGACCCCCCCCCCCATTTCCTCACCTGTTTGGGGGGGGTCTCACCTGTTTCTCCCATCACATGGTGGGGGGTTTAGGGGGGACTTAGAGGGGGATTTTGGGGACCCTCCCCCCATTTCCTCACCTGTTTCTCCCCCCCCCTTTGGAACCTCTCCGCCAGCTCCACGGCCTGAGCGCAGCTCTGCGGGTGCCGGACCCAGACCCAGCTCTGGATTTGTTCTGGTAGGATACTGAGAAACTGCTCCAGAACCAACAGCTCCAGAATCTGTTCTTTGCTTCTGGTTTCGGGTCGGAGCCACAACCTGGACAGTTCCTTTAAGGTCCAACACGCGGCTCTGGGACCTGAAGCTTCTTGATAACGGAACTGACGGAACCGCAGCCTTCGTTGTTCCATATTGGGACCCATTAAAGGGCTCAGGATGCGATGGGGGTCCATAGGGGTGGGATCGAGCCCCCTTAAGGGGCTGCTTTGATAAGGGGGGGGGGAGATAAGGGAGAGGATTTGATAAGGGAGAGGAACCATTAGCAGTATGAAGGGGGGGGCACATAAAGACCCCCCCCCATGCTAGAAACACAGCCCCCATTAGCATATATTGCCCCCCCCCCCCATTTACAGACCCCCCCATCACAATGCATTGCCCCCCCCCCCCCCATTATCCATCCCTTCCATCCCCGTGCATTGTGCCCCCCCCATTTGCAGACCCCCCCCATTATCCATCCCCCCCCATCCCCATGCATTGTGCCCCCCCCATTATCTATCCCCCCATCACCATATAATGTGCCCCCCCCATTCTCCACCCCCCATCACCATACAAGGTGACCCCCCCATCTACAGACCCCCCCATTATCCAACATCCCCCCATCACCATACAATGTACCCCTCCATTTACAGCCCCTCCCCATTCTCCACCCCCCCATCACCAGACAATGTGACCCCCCCACTTGTAGACCCCCCCATCACCATACAATGTGACCCCCCCCAATTGCAGACCCCCCCCCCATTATCCAACATCCCCCCATCACCATACATTGTGCCCCCCCCATTTGTAGACCCCCTCATTATCCATCCCCCATCACCATAGAATGGGACCCCCCCACTTGTAGACCCCCCCATCACCATACAACGGGACCCCCCCATTTGCAGACCCCCCCCATTATCCATCTCCCCATCCCCATGCATCCTCCCCCCCATTATCCATCCCCCCCATCACCATACAATGTGACCCCCCCAATTGCAGACCCTCTCCATTCTCCACCCCCAATCACCATACATTGTGCCCCCCCATTTACAGCCCCCCCCCATTATTCACACCCCCCCATCCCCATACAAACTGCCCCCCATCTGCAGCCCCCCCCCATTATACAAAACACCCCAGACCCTTTCAATGCCCTCCCCCCTATTCTACCCCCCCCCCCCAGCACCATGCATTGCTCCCGCTCCCTCCCCCCCTTCATAGGGCCTTACAACCCCCCCCCAACCCGGACCCCCTCCCACCCCCATACATTGCAATGCCCCCCCCATAGGGTCTTACAACCCCCCCCCCCACCCGGACCCCCACCCCAGCCCCATACATTTCAATGCCCCCCCCCAGACCTTCCTGCTGCCACTGCTGCTCTCCGATCTCCAACACAAAGGGCCTCTTCTCCACACCCCCCACCTCCAACCCAGAAACCCCCCCCCCCCACTTTAAACCCACCCCCCATATCCACGTCACATCGCTGGGCTCCGCATTAACCCTATGGTGCCCAGAGCGCAGTGGGGACAGCAATGGGGACACAATGGGGACAGGAATGGGGACACAGTGGGGACACATAGGGTCAGAATGGGGCCACAATGGTGATGGGGATCCAATGGGGACAGGAATGGGGACAGAATGGGGACGGGGTCAGAATGGGGTCAGAATGGGGCCAGAATAGGGCCAGAATGGGGGCAGAATGGGGGCAGAATAAGGCCAGAATGGGGATGGGGGCACAATGAGAACTGGGATGGGGACATAGTGGAGAAGGGGATCCAATAGGGACAGGAATGGGGACACAGTGAGGATGGGGACTCAGTGAGGACAGGGATGGGGACAGAATGGGGATAGGGATGGGGACAATAGTGGGGGTAGGGTCAGAATGCGGACAGGAATGGGGACACAGTGGGGACACATAGGGTCAGAATGGGGCCACAATGGTGATGGGGATCCAATGGGGACAGGAATGGGGACAGAATGGGGACACATAGGGTCAGAATGGGGCCACAATGGTGATGGGGATCCAATGGGGACAGGAATGGGGACAGAATGGGGACACAAATGGGGACGGGGTCAGAATGGGGTCACAACGGGGCCAAAATGGGGATGGGGACACAATGAGAACGGGGAAGGGGACACAGTGGAGAAGGGGATCCAATAGGGACAGGAATGGGGACACAGTAAGTATGGGGACTCAGTGAGGACAGGGATGGGGACAGAATGGGGATAGGGATGGGGTCAATAGTGGGGATAGGGTCAGAATGGGGACAGGAATGGGGACACAATGGGGACAAGAATGGGGACAGAATGGGGATGGGGACACCGTGTGGGTGAGGATACAATGAGGATGGGGTCAGAGTGGGGATGGGGACACAGTGGGAATGTTAGTTGTGTGGGGCTGCCAATATCCCTCTGCCCCACCCCCTCCCCCGCCTTTATTTTTCTCCCCTTATTGCCCCCCTCCACCCTTCAGCTCTTCTCACTTTCGTTTTCCTTCTGGGTCAACCAACCAAGGGCAGCCCTTCCCCCTCGCCCCACCCCATGTCATTAAACACAAGGAAGTACTTTGCTTTGGGGCAGAGCTTATTTCCCGCACTGTCATTTCCAACCCCATCTGTGGGTCCCATTGCAGGAGGTGCAGAAATGTTCATTAGGAGCGTGGAGATCCAAATCACCAACAGCACAGGGGATATCACCCTGCGTAACCCCAGGTAATGGGGACACATGGGGGTCGTGCAGGTGATGATGTTTGTTGGGGGGAGCATCAGCCTTCAAGGTGAAATTGAGTCTCCTTCTCCTTCCCTGTCCCCTTCCCCTCCTCCTCCTCCTCTTTCTCCTCGCCCCATTTTTTGTCTTCCCCTCCCCGTCCACTCCTTATCCCTCCCCTTCTCCTTCTCCTTCTCCTTCTCCTTCTCCTTCTCCTTCTCCTTCTCCTTCTCCTCCCCTCCCCTCCCCTCCCCTTCCCCTTCCCTCCCCTTCCCTTCCCCTCCCCTCCCCTCCCCTCCCCTCCCCTCCCCTCCCCTCCCCTCCCCTCCCCTCCCCTCCCCTCCCCTCCCCTCCCCTCCCCTCCCCTCCCCTCCCCTCCCTTCCCTTCCCTTCCCTTCCCTTCCCTTCCCTTCCCCTTCCCTTCCCTTCCCTTCCCTTCCCTTCCCTTCCCTTCCCTTCCCTTCCCTTCCCTTCCCTTCCCTTCCCTTCCCTTCCCTTCCCTTCCCTTCCCTTCCCTTCCCTTCCCTTCCCTTCCCTTCCCCTTCCCCTTCCCCTTCCCCTTCCCCTTCCCCTTCCCCTTCCCCTTCCCCTTCCCCTTCCCCTTCCCCTTCCCCTTCCCCTTCCCCTTCCCCTTCCCCTTCCCCTCCCCTCCCCTCCCCTCCCCTCCCCTCCCCTCCCTTCCCTTCCCTTCCCTTCCCTTCCCTTCCCTTCCCTTCCCTTCCCTTCCCTTCCCTTCCCTTCCCTTCCCTTCCCTTCCCTTCCCTTCCCTTCCCTTCCCTTCCCTTCCCTTCCCTTCCCTTCCCTTCCCTTCCCTTCCCTTCCCTTCCCTTCCCTTCCCTTCCCTTCCCTTCCCTTCCCTTCCCTTCCCTTCCCTTCCCTTCCCTTCCCTTCCCTTCCCTTCCCTTCCCTTCCCTTCCCTTCCCTTCCCTTCCCTTCCCTTCCCTTCCCTTCCCTTCCCTTCCCTTCCCTTCCCTTCCCTTCCCCCTTCTTTCTCCTTCTCCTTCTCCTTCTCCTTCTCCTTCTCCTCCTTCTCCTCCTCGTTCTCCTCCGTCTCCTTCTCCTTCCTCTTCTTTTTCCCCTTCTTCTCCTCCTCCTCTCCCTCCCCTCCCCTCACTTCTCCTCTCCCCCCAGGTCCTACTGCTATAGCGGATTCAGCTTAGTTCCTCCCAACCCCATCATCCTACCAGGACACACGGGATGCTGCACCTTCAACAAAACCACAGGCAGTTTCAGGGGCAGCGTTGGCGTTCTGGTCTATGAAGCAGAAACCTTCACCTTGGCCATCCTCTTCTCCAACCCTTTCGACTACAACTTGTACAGCATTGAGTTTGCTGCGGAGATCTCCCCAGAGAAAGCCCACGTTGGCCAACTGCAAGACGTCTATAATAGGATGTATGGACGTTTACCTGCCAATCCCAACAACAGGGACATGTTCCAGTTCACCAAGCTCAGTGATACACAGGAGACATTGATTGTCTCTGCTGGTGGCACAAAGGTCACGGCCACCATGTCCACTGCTGTAAACTCTATCATTAAAGTAGTTGTAGAGAACCAGTAAATCTCTCCTCCATATTCAGAGGCAAAATAACCCCTTGTCTTTACGTCCATTGACCAAAAGGAAAAGAGAAGATTGGAGAAGAAGGAAGGAAGGAATGGCCCCCAATTCCAGTAGATGCTGAGCAAAGAGGGCTGCCCTCAAAAGGCAATGGCAGCAAATCATAGCAATAAAATGCAACTCAGATAAACATAAGAGGAGAGCATGACCATGTCTTGGGGGGCCCATCCCTTCCATCCCTTCCCCTCGCCTTCCTCCTTCTCCTCTCCTCATCCCTCCTCTTCCCCTTCCTCTTTCTCTTCCTCTTCTCCTCCTCCTGGGGAGGATGTGAATGGAGATGGAGATGGAGATGGAGATGGAGGTGGGAATAAGGATGGAGATGGGGATGCGGATGGAGATGGTGATGGGGATGAGGATAGGGATGGAGATGGGAATAATATGGAGCTGGAGATTGGGATGGGGATGGAGATGGGGATGGGGATGGGGAGTGTCTGAGCTTCACTGAGTTTTGTGTGGAGGAATGGGGAAAGGTAGCTCTGAATTGCAAATCCAGATGGAACCGATGGGGGTACTACAATCAGGTTTGCCTAACCCTGCAATGCTGCCCTATAATTATATATATATATAAATTATAATGCCCTATAATAAATCCTCATTTCCATCCCCATCCCCATCTCCATTTCCATCCCATCCCCATTTCCACCCCCTTCCCCATACCCATCTCCATCCCCATCCCCATGAGAAGGAGATGGAGATGGGGATGGAGATGGAGATGGAGATGGGGGTGGGGATGTGGATGTGGATGGGGATGGGGATGGAGATGGGGATGGGGATGGAGATGGAGATGGGGATGGGGATGGGGATGGGGATGGAGATGGGAATGGGGATGGACAAAGTAGAGTTGGGGCCACAATGAGGACTGGAATGGAGACACAATGGGGATGGGAATGGGTTCTGAGTGGGGATAAGGACACAGTGGGGTTGGGGTCACAGTGGGAATGGGGCCACAATGGGGATAGGAGTGGGTATGGAATGGGGATGGGGACACTGTGTGCGTGGGGATACAGTGGGAATGGGTTCAGAGTGGGGATGTGGACACAGTGGGGATGGGAGCTGTGTGGGGCCACCACCTTCCACCCCCTCCCTGTATTTTTCTCCCCTTATTTCCCCCCTCCTCCATTCAGTTCTCTTCATTTTCACTTTCCATTCCCTGCAAGCTCAAATAACAAAGGGCAGCCATTCCCCCACGCCCCACTCCATGTCATTCAAGACAAGGAAGGACTTTGCTTTGGGGCAGAGCTTCCTTCCTGCACTGCCTTTTCCGCCCCAATTCGTCGATCCCGTTGCAGGAGGTGCAGGGATGGCCTTAGTGAGCGTGGAGATCCAACTCACCAACCGCACGGGGAATATCACCCTGCGTAACCCCAGGTAATGGGGACACATGGGGGAGGTGAAGGTGATGGTGGTTGGGGGGAGCATCAACCTTCAACGTGAAATCGAGTCGTGGCATCGTGGTATGGGGTTCCCTTACTGGTCGTGGTTGTGGTTGCAAGAAACCTTGGCAGAGTTTCTTCCTTAGGGAAGGAATGGAGCCCCTCCACTACCCTCCTCCCTTCCCCACCGGTTCCTTCCCCTCCCCTCCCCTCCCCTCCCCTCCCCTCCCCTCCCCTCCCCTCCCCTCCCCTCCCCTCCCCTCCCCTCCCCTCCCCTCCCGTCCCCCTTCCCATTCTCTTTCTCATTCTCCTTCCTTTTCCCTTTCCCTTTCTCTTTCTCCTCCTCCTCCTGCTTCTCCTCCTCCTTCCACTTCTTCTCCTTCCCTTCCTCCTCCTCCTCCTCCTCCTCCTCCTCCTCCTCCTCCTCCTCCTCCTCCTCCTCCTCCTCCTCCTATTCCCTTCCCTTCCCTTCCCTTCCCTTCCCTTCCCTTCCCTTCCCTTCCCTTCCCTTCCCTTCCCTTCCTTCCCTTCCCTTCCCTTCCCCTTCCCCTTCCCCTTCCCCTTCCCCTTCCCCTTCCCCTTCCCCTTCCCTTCCCTTCCCCTTCCCCTTCCCCTTCCCCTTCCCCTTCCCCTTCCCCTTCCCTTCCCTTCTTCCTTCTCCTCCTCCTTCTCCCTCCTCCTTCTCCCTCCACCTTCTCCCTCCTCCTTCCCCTTCCCCTTCCCCTTCCCTTCCCCTTCCCCTTCCCCTTCCCCTTCCCCTTCCCCTTCCCCTTCCCCTTCCCCTTCCCCTTCCCCTTCCCCTTCCCCTTCCCCTTCCTCTTCCGCTCCTCCTCCTTGACCCCCCATCCCTGCCTTCTCCTTTTCTTTCCCCTCACTTCTCCTGTCCCCCCAGTTCCTACTGCTATAGTGGCAACTGCTCCGTTCCGCCCAACCCCATCATCCTACCAGGACACACGGGATGCTGCACCTT
>NC_140668.1:755975-785738 GCF_054131305.1 Coturnix japonica
CCATGCCCTCCCCTTCCCCTTCCCCTTCCCCTTCCTCTTCCCCTCCTCCTCCTGGGGAGGATGGAGATGGATATGTGAAATGGGGATAGAGATGGGATGGGGACACAGTGTGGATGGGAGCTGTGGGGTCCGCCTCTTTCATCCCTCCCCCATCCCTTGTATTTTTCCCCCTTATTGCCCCCCTTCAGCCTTTACATCTCCTCACTTTCACTTTCCATGCTGGGCCAACCAGTCACAGGCAGCCCCTTCCCCCTCACCCAACCACATGTCAAAAGGGAAGGGGAAGGGGAAGGAGAATGAGAAGGAGAAGGAGAAGGAGGAGCAGAAGGTGAAAGGGAAGGAGAAAGAGACTCAATTTCACCTTGAAGGATGATGATCCCCCCAACCACCACCCCCTCATGTGTCCCCATTACCTGGGGTTGCTCAGGGTGATATCCTCCATGCTGTTGGTGATTTGGATCTCCACGCTCCTATGGGCCATTTCTGCACCTCCTGCAATGGGACCCACAGATAGGGGTGGAAATGGCAGTGCATGAAATAAGCTCTGCCGCAAAGCCACATCCTGCCTTGTATTTTTTTGACGTGTGGTGGGGTGATAGGGCTGCCTGTGATTGGTTGACCCACCAGGCAATGGAAAGTGAAAGTGCAGAGGTTTGAAGGCTGAAGAGGGGCATTAAGGGGGGAAAAATACAGGGGTTGGGAGAGGGCTGAAAGTGGCGGACCCCACATCTCTCATCCCCACTGTGTCCCAATCCCTATCTTCATCCCTTCCCCATCACCATCCCTATCCCCATCCCCATCCCTATCTCCATCCCCATCCCCATCTCCATCTCCATCTGCATCCCCATCCCCATTCCCATCCCCATCCCTATCTCCATCCCCATCGCCATCTCCATCTCCATCTGCATCCCATCCCCATTTCCATCCCCATCCCTATCTCCATCCCCATCCCCATCTCCATCCCCATCCCCATCCACCCCCAAGACATGGCCATGCTCTCCTCTTATGTTTATCTGAGTTGCATTTTATTGCTATGATTTGCTGCCATTGCCTTTTGAGGGCAGCCCTCTTTGCTCAGCATCTACTGGAAGTGGGGGCCATTCCTTCCTTCCTTCTTCTCCAATCTTCTCCCTCTCCTTGGGTCAAAGGACCTAAAGACAAGGGGTTATTTTGCCTTTGAATATGGGGGAGGGATTTCCTGGTTCTCTACAACTACTTTAATGATTGAGTTTGCAGCAGTGGACATGGTGGCCGTGACCTTTGTGCCACCAGCTGAGACAATCGATGTCTCCTGTGTATCACTGAGCTTGGCTAACTGGAACATGCCAGTGTTGTTAGGATTGGCAGGTAAACCTCTATACATCCTATTATAGACTTCTTGCAGTTGGCCAACGTGGGCTTTCTCTGGGGAGATCTCCACAGCAAACTCCATACTGTACAAGTTGTAGTCGAAAGGGTTGGAGAAGAGGATGGCCAAGGTGAAGGTTTCTGCTTCATAGACCAGAACGCCAACGCTGCCCCGTAAATGGGCTGGGGTGTTGTTGAAGGTGCAGCATCCTGTTTCTCCTGGTTGGATGATGGGGCTGGGGGGGCTGGAGCTGTATCCGCTATAGCAGTAGGACCTGGGGGCAGAGGAGAAGTGATGGGAGGAGATGGGGAAGAGGAGGGGGATCGGGAAGGAGAAGGAGAAGGAGAAGGAGAAGGAGAAGGAGAAGAAGGAGAAGGAGAAGGAGGAGAAGGAGAAGGAGAAGGAGAAGGAGAAGGAGAAGGAGAAGGAGAAGGAGAAGGAGAAGGAGAAGGAGAAGGAGAAGGAGAAGGAGAAGGAGAAGGAGAAGGAGAAGGAGAAGGAGAAGGAGAAGGAGGAGGAGGAGGAGAAGGAGAAGGAGAAGGAGAAGGAGAAGGAGAAGGAGAAGGAGAAGGAGAAGGAGAAGGAGGAGGAGAAGGAGGAGGAGGAGGAGAAGGAGAAGGAGAAGGAGAAGGAGAAGGAGAAGGAGAAGGAGAAGGAGAAGGAGAAGGAGAAGGAGAAGGAGAAGGAGAAGGAGAAGGAGAAGGAGAAGGAGAAGGAGAAGGAGAAGGAGAAGGAGAAGGAGAAGGAGAAGGAGAAGGAGGAGAAGGAGAAGGAGAAGGAGAAGAAGAAAGAAAGGGGAAGGGAAGGGAAGGGAAGGGAATGGAAGGGAAGGGAAGGGAAGGGAAGGGAAGGGAAGGGAAGGGAAGGGAAGGGAAGGGAAGGGAAGGGAAGGGAAGGGAAGGGAAGGGAAGGGAAGGGAAGGGAAGGGAAGGGAAGGTTGAGAGAGAGGGGAGGGAAAGGGTGGAGGAGAGTGTACGGAAGGGAGGAGTTGTGAGGGGAGAGGCTCCATTCTTTCTTTGGATGGAGGTTCTACCATCTCCCTGACATTGAGTCTCCATCTCTTCCCTAAGAAAGAACCTCTGTCGAGGTTTTCACGACAACACAACCACAACCAACAGGGGAACCTCCTATCATGATGCCTCGAGTCAATTTAATCTTGAAGGCTGATGCTCCCCCCAACCACCATCACCTCCTCCACCCCCATGTGTCCCCATTACCTGGGGTTACGCAGGGTGATATCCCCTGTGCTGTTGGTGATTTGGATCTCCACGCTCCTATGGGCCATTTCTGCACCTCCTGCAATGGGACCCACAGATGGGGGTGGAAATGACAGTGCAGGAAATAAGCTCTGCCGCAAAGCCATATCCTGCCTTGTATTTATTGATGTGTGGTGGGGTGAGGGGGAAGGGCTGCCTGTGATTGGTTGACCCACCAGGGAATGCAAAGTGAAACTGAGGAGATGTGAATGCTGAAGGGGGGCAATAAGGGTGGAAAAATACAGAGGTTGGGAGGCCCACAGCTCTCATCCCCACTGTGTCCCCATCTCCACTCTTACCCCATTCCCATCCCTTTTGTGTCCCCATTCCAGTCCCCATTGTGGCCCCATCCCTACTGTTTCCATCCCCATCTGCATCCCCATCCACATCTGCATCTCCATCCCCATCTGCATCTCCATATCCATCTGCATACGTATCCCCAACCCCATCTCCATCCTCATCCCCATCTCCATCCCCATCTGCATCCCCATCCCCATCTGCATCCCCATCTCCATCTCTATCTGCATACGTATCCCCATCCCCATCTCCATCCTCATCCCCATCTCCACCCCCATCCCCTCCACCATCCCCATCTCCATTCCCATACCTGTCTCCATCCCCATCCCCATCTCCATATGCATCCCCATCCCCATCTCATCTCCATCCCCATCCCCATCTCCATCACTATCCCTATCTCCATCACCATCCCCATCTCCATCATCATCCCCATCCCCATCCCACTTCTCCATCTCCATCCTCCTCAGTAGGAAGAGGGGAAGAGGAAGGGGAAGGTGAGGGCATGGATGTGTAGAAGAGTAGTAAGAGGAGGTGGAGAAGGAGAAAGGGAAAGAGAAAGGTAAGGGGAAGGGTGGAATGCAGAGGTGGGAAAGGGTGGAAGGGAGTGGAGGGAAGGGAGGGGTGGTGAAGGGAGAGGCCCCATTCCTGCCATGGGATGGAGGTTCTACCATCTCCCTGTCATGAAGACTCCATCTCTTCCCTAAGGAAGAAGTTCTGTCAAGGTTTTCATGCAACCACAACCATGACCAGTAGGGGAACCCCATACCATGATGCCAAGACTCAATTTCACCTTGAAGGCTGATGCTCCCCCCAACCACCATCACCTCCACCACCCCCATGTGTCCCCATTACCTGGGGTTACACAGGGTGATATCCTCTGTGCGGTTGGTGAGTTGGATCTCGACGCTCCCATTGTGTCCCCGTTCCAGTCCCCAGTGTGATCCCATCCCCATCTTCATCCCCATCCCCTTCACCATCACCATCTCCATCCCCATTGCCATTGCTATACCCATCCCCATCCCCTTCTTCATCTCCATCCCCATTGCCATTGCTATACCCATCCCCATCCCCTTCTTCATCTCCATCTCTTTCTCCAACTCCATCCCCATCCCCTTCTACATCCACCCCCAAGACATGACCAGGCTCTCCTCTTATGTTTATCTGAGTTGCATTTTATTGCTATGATTTGATACCATTGCCTCTTGAGGGCAGCCCTCTGACTTGCGGAATCAAACTCTATAATCCAAAGATGGGTTATAAAGCAGGTATGTTTATTCCAGCGTTGCGCAGCGCCGGGTGCAAGGGGGATAGCTCCTCCAAACTTGCACACCGTAAGGAGAAAAGTGTGTTACAGATATAGGTTAAGCTAATACATAATCAATAGTCTCCTCCTCAGTTTGATTACATATTCATTACATTCCCTATGGCCCCGTTTCCCGCAACCCCATTCCCTCATTCCCCCTGACCCCATTCCCTGCGACCCTTGCCATTGTTTTGGGGTGAAATTCTTCTTCTGTTTTCTTCTTGGTGTTATCTGCTGGTAGCATTCTCCCACGTAAGCATCGTCTTGCCCGGGGGTATCTAATCCTTCTTCTTGTCAGAGGTCTCTGGACAGTTTCTTCTTATCTTTATTGCCCTCTTCTCTGGTTTTCTTTTGACTAAGTGTCTGTAATTCCCCTTTTCCCTGCCCTTTTAAATGTAAACTATCTACAGTTACCCTTTGTCTTGGTTTCTGTTAAGTTCCCCTTTCCCTTTCTATAGCAAAGTGTTACCATACCACCATTTTTAGGCTTTGCTCACTCTTCACCTCTTTGCTCAGCATTTACTGGAATTGGGGGCCATTCCTTCCTTCCTTCTTCTCCAATCTTCTCTTTTCCCTTTGGTCAAAAGACGTAAAGACAAGGGTTGGTTTTTCCTCTGAATATGGGGGAGGGATTTACTGGTTCTCTACAACTACTTTAATGACAGAGTTTGCAGCACTGGACATGGTGGCCATGACCTTTTTGTCACCAGCAGATACGATCATGGTCTGCTGTGTTGCATGGAGCTTGACAAACTGGAACATGCCAGTGTTGTTGGGATTGGCAGGTAAACCTCTATACATCCTATTATAGACTTCTTCCAGAGTGCCGACGTGGGCTTTCTCTGGTGAGATCTCCACAGCAAACTCCATGTTGTACAAGCTGTAGTCGAAAGGGTTGGAGAAGAGGATGGCCAAGGTGAAGGTTTCAGCTTCATAGACCAGGACGCCAACGCTGCCCCGTAAATGGGCTGGGGTGTTGTTGAAGGTGCAGCATCCTGTTTCTCCTGGTTGGATGATGGGGCTGGGGGGGCTGGAGCTGTATCCGCTATAGCAGTAGGACCTGGGGGCAGAGGAGAAGTGATGGGAGGAGATGGGGAAGTGGAAGGAGAAGGGGATCGGGAAGGAGAAGGAGAAGGAGAAGGAGAAGGAGAAGGAGAAGGAGAAGGAGAAGGAGAAGGAGAAGGAGAAGGAGAAGGAGAAGGAGAAGGAGAAGGAGAAGGAGAAGGAGAAGGAGAAGGAGAAGGAGAAGGAGAAGGAGAAGGAGAAGGAGAAGGAGAAGGAGAAGGAGAAGGAGAAGGAGAAGGGGGAGGAGAAGGAGAAGGAGGAGGAGAAGAAGGAGAAGGAGAAGGAGAAAGGGAAGGGAAGGGAAGGGAAGGGAAGGGAAGGGAAGGGAAGGGAAGGGAAGGGAAGGGAAGGGAAGGGAAGGGAAGGGAAGGGAAGGGAAGGGAAGGGAAGGGAAGGGAAGGGAAGGGAAGGGAAGGGAAGGGAAGGGAAGGGAAGGTTGAGAGAGAGGGGAGGGGAGGGGAAGGGAGGGAAAGGGTGTAGGAGAGTGGACGGAAGGGAGGAGCTGTGAGGGGAGAGGCTCCATTCTTTCTTTGGATGGAGGTTCTACCATCTCCCTGACATTGAGTCTCCATCTCCTCCCTTAGAAAGAACCTCTGTCGAGGTTTTCACGACAACACAACCACAACCAGCAGGGGAACCTCCTATCATGATGCCTCGAGTCGATTTAATCTTGAAGGATGATGCTCCCCCCAACCACCATCACCTCCTCCACCCCCATGTGTCCCCATTACCTGGGGTTACGCATGGTGATATCACTTGTGCTGTTGGTGATTTGGATCTCCACGCTCCTATGGGCCATTTCTGCACCTCCTGCAATGGGACCCACAGATGGGGGTGGAAATGACAGTGTAGGAAATAAGCTCTGCCGCAAAGCCATATCCTGCCTTGTATTTATTGACGTGTGGTGGGGTGAGGGGGAAGGGCTGCCTGTGATTGGTTGACCCACCAGGGAATGCAAAGTGAAACTGAGGAGATGTGAATGCTGAAGTTGGGCAATAAGGGTGGAAAAATACAGAGGTTGGGAGAGGGCTGAAAGAGGCGGACCCCACAGCTCTCATCCCCACTGTGTCCCCATCTCCACTCTTACCCCATTCCCATCCCTTTTGTGTCCCCATTCCAGTCCCCATTGTGGCCACATCCCTACTGTGTCCATCCCCATCTGCATCCCCATCCACATCTGCATCTCCATCCCCATCTGCATCCCCATCTCCATCTGCATACGTATCCCCAGCCCCATCTCCATCCTCATCCCCATCTCCATCCCCATCCCCTCCACCATCCCCATCTCCATCTGCATCCCCATCTCCATCTCCATCTGCATACGTATCCCCATCCCCATCTCCATCCTCATCCCCATCTGCATCCCCATCTGCATCTCCAGCCCCATCTGCATCCCCATCTCCATCTCCATCTGCATACGTATCCCCCACATCCCCATCTCTATCCTCATCCCCATTTCCACTCCCATCCCCTCCACCATCCCCATCTCCATTCCCATACCTGTCTCCATCCCCATCCCCATCTCCATATGCATCCCCATCCCCATCTCATCTCCATCCCCATCCCCATCCCCATCTCCATCACTATCCCTATCTCCATCACCATCCCCATCTCCATCCTCATCCCCATCCCCATCCCACGTCTCCATCTCCATCCTCCCCAGTAGGAAGAGGGGAAGAGGAAGGGGAAGGGGAGGGCATGGATGTGGAGAAGAGTAGTAGGAGGAGGTGGAGAAGGAGAAAGGGAAAGAGAAAGGTAAGGGGAGGGTGGAATGCAGAGGTGGGAAAGGGTAGAGGGGAGTGGAGGGAATGGAGGGGTAGTGAGGGGAGAGGCCCCATTCCTGCCATGGGATGGAGGTTCTACCATCTCCCTGTCATGAAGACTCCATCTCTTCCCTAAGGAAGAAGTTCTGTCAAGGTTTTCATGCAACCACGGCGACAACCAGTAGGGGAACCCCATACCACGATGCCACGACTCGATTTCACCTTGAAGGCTGATGCTCCCCCCAACCACCATCACCTTCACCACCCCCATGTGTCCCCATTACCTGGGGTCACGCAGGGTGATATCCTCTCTGCCATTGGTGAGTTGGATCTCGACGCTCCCATTGTGTCCCCGTTCCAGTCCCCAGTGTGACCCCATCCCTACTGTGTCGATCCCCATCTCCATCCCCAACCCCATCTCCATCCCCATCCACTCCCCATCACCATCTCCATCTCCATCTCCATTGCTATACCCATCCCCATCCCCTTCTTCATCTCCATCTCTTTCTCCAACTCCATCCCCATCCCCTTCTACATCCACCCCCAAGACATGACCAGGCTCTCCTCTTATGTTTATCTGAGTTGCATTTTATTGCTATGATTTGATACCATTGCCTCTTGAGGGCAGCCCTCTGACTTGCGGAATCAAACTCTATAATCCAAAGATGGGTTATAAAGCAGGTATGTTTATTCCAGCGTTGCGCAGCGCCGGGTGCAAGGGGGATAGCTCCTCCAAACTTGCACACCGTAAGGAGAAAAGTGTGTTACAGATATAGGTTAACTAATACATAATCAATAGTCTCCTCCTCAGTTTGATTACATATTCATTACATTCCCTATGGCCCCGTTCCCCGCAACCCCATTCCCTCATTCCCCCTGACCCCATTCCCCGCGACCCTTGCCGTTGTTTTGGGGTGAAATTCTTCTTCTGTTTTCTTCTTGGTGTTATCTGCTGGTAGCATTCTCCCACGTAAGCATCGTCTTGCCCGGGGGTATCTAATCCTTCTTCTTGTCAGAGGTCTCTGGACAGTTTCTTCTTATCTTTATTGCCCTCTTCTCTGGTTTTCTTTTGACTAAGTGTCTGTAATTCCCCTTTTCCCTGCCCTTTTAAATGTAAACTATCTACAGTTACCCTTTGTCTTGGTTTCTGTTAAGTTCCCCTTTCCCTTTCTATAGCAAAGTGTTACCATACCACCATTTTTAGGTTTGCTCACTCTTCACCTCTTTGCTCAGCATTTACTGGAATTGGGGGCCATTCCTTCCTTCCTTCTTCTCCAATCTTCTCTTTTCCCTTTGGTCAAAAGACGTAAAGACAAGGGTTGGTTTTTCCTCTGAATATGGGGGAGGGATTTACTGGTTCTCTACAACTACTTTAATGACGGAATTTGCAGCACTGGACATGGTGGCCATGACCTTTTTGTCACCAGCAGATACGATCATGGTCTGCTGTGTTGCATGGAGCTTGACAAACTGGAACATGCCAGTGTTGTTGGGATTGGCAGGTAAACCTCTATACATCCTATTATAGACTTCTTCCAGAGTGCCGACGTGGGCTTTCTCTGGGGAGATCTCCACAGCAAACTCCATGCTGTACAAGCTGTAGTCGAAAGGGTTGGAGAAGAGGATGGCCAAGGTGAAGGTTTCAGCTTCATAGACCAGGACGCCAACGCTGCCCCGTAAATGGGCTGGGGTGTTGTTGAAGGTGCAGCATCCTGTTTCTCCTGGTTGGATGATGGGGCTGGGGGGGCTGGAGCTGTATCCGCTATAGCAGTAGGACCTGGGGGGCAGAGGAGAAGTGATGGGAGGAGATGGGGAAGTGGAAGGGGATCGGGAAGGAGAAGAAGAAGGAGAAGGAGAAGGAGAAGGAGAAGGAGAAGGAGAAGGAGAAGGAGAAGGAGAAGGAGAAGGAGAAGGAGAAGGAGAAGGAGAAGGAGAAGGAGAAGGAGAAGGAGAAGGAGAAGGAGAAGGAGAAGGAGAAGGAGAAGGAGAAGGAGAAAGGGAAGGGAAGGGAAGGGAAGGGAAGGGAAGGGAAGGGAAGGGAAGGGAAGGGAAGGGAAGGGAAGGGAAGGGAAGGGAAGGGAAGGGAAGGGAAGGGAAGGGAAGGGAAGGGAAGGGAAGGGAAGGGAAGGGAAGGGAAGGGAAGGGAGGAGCGGTGAGGGGAGAGGCTCCATTCCTTCCCTAGGATGGAGTTTCTACCATCTCCCTGACATGGAGTCTCCATCATCAAGGGACAGGAGGGGTGGGGAGGGGCTCCATTCCTTCCCTAAGGAAGAACCTCTGTCAAGGTGTTCATGACACCACAATTACGACCAGTAGGGGAACTTCATATCACGATGCCACGAGTCTATTCAATCTTGAAGGCTGATGCTCCCCCCAACCAACATCATCACCACCCCCACCACCCTAATGTGTCTCCATTACCTGGGGTTACGCAGGGTGATATCCCTTGTGCTGTTGGTGATTTGGATCTCCACGCTCCTATGGGCCATTTCTGCACCTCCTGCAATGGGACCCACAGATGGGGGTGGAAATGACAGTGCAGGAAATAAGCTCTGCCGCAAAGCCATATCCTGCCTTGTATTTATTGATGTGTGGTGGGCTGAGGGGGAAGGGCTGCCTGTGATTGGTTGACCCACCAGGGAATGCAAAGTGAAACTGAGGAGATGTGAATGCTGAAGGGGGGCAATAAGGGTGGAAAAATACAGAGGTTGGGAGAGGGCTGAAAGAGGCGGACCCCACAGCTCTCATCCCCACTGTGTCCCCATCTCCACTCTTACCCCATTCCCATCCCTTTTGTGTCCCCATTCCAGTCCCCATTGTGGCCCCATCCCTACTGTGTCCATCCCCATCTGCATCCCCATCCACATCTGCATCTCCATCCCCATCTGCATCCCCATCTCCATCTGCATACGTATCCCCATCCCCATCTCCATCCTCATCCCCATCTCCATCCCCATCCCCTCCACCATCCCCATCTCCATTCCCATACCTGTCTCCATCCCCATCCCCATCTCCATATGCATCCCCATCCCCATCTCATCTCCATCCCCATCCCCATCTCCATCACTATCCCTATCTCCGTCCTCATCCCCATCCCCATCCCCATCCCACGTCTCCATCTCCATCCTCCCCAGTAGGAAGAGGGGAAGAGGAAGGGGAAGGGGAGGGCATGGATGTGGAGAAGAGTAGTAGGAGGAGGTGGAGAAGGAGAAAGGGAAAGAGAAAAAGTAAGAGAAGGGTGGAATGCAGAGGAGGGAAAGGGTGGAAGGGAGTGGAGGGAAGGGAGGGGTGGTGAAGGGAGAGGCCCCATTCCTGCCCTGGGATGGAGGTTCTACCATCTCCTTGTCATGAAGACTCCATCTCTTCCCTAAGGAAGAAGTTCTGTCAAGGTTTTCATGCAACCACAACCATGACCAGTAGGGGAACCCCATACCACGATGCCACGACTCGATTTCACCTTGAAGGCTGATGCTCCCCCCAACCACCATCACCTCCACCACCCCCATGTGTCCCCATTACCTGGGGCCACGCAGGGTGATATCCTCTCTGCCATTGGTGAGTTGGATCTCGACGCTCCCATTGTGTCCCCGTTCCAGTTCCCAGTGTGACCGCATCCCTACTGTGTCGATCCCCATACCCATCCCCAACCCCCTCTGCATCTTCATCCCTAACCCCATCTCCATCTCCATCCCCTTCCCCATCACCATCTCCATCTCCATCTCCATTGCTATACCCATCCCCATCCCCTTCTTCGTCTCCATCTCTTTCTCCAACTCCATCCCCATCCCCATCTACATCCACCCCCAAGACATGACCAGGCTCTCCTCTTATGTTTATCCGAGTTGCATTTTATTGCTATGATTTGATACCATTGCCTCTTGAGGGCAGCCCTCTGACTTGCGGAATCAAACTCTATAATCCAAAGATGGGTTATAAAGCAGGTATGTTTATTCCAGCGTTGCGCAGCGCCGGGTGCAAGGGGGATAGCTCCTCCAAACTTGCACACCGGAAAAGTGTGTTACAGATATAGGTTAAGCTAATACATAATCAATAGTCTCCTCCTCAGTTTGATTACTTATTCATTACATTCCCTATGGCCCCGTTCCCCACAACCCCATTCCCTCATTCCCCCTGACCCCATTCCCCGCGACCCTTGCCGTTGTTTTGGGGTGAAATTCTTCTTCTGTTTTCTTCTTGGTGTTATCTGCTGGTAGCATTCTCCCACGTAAGCATCGTCTTGCCCGGGGGTATCTAATCCTTCTTCTTGTCAGAGGTCTCTGGACAGTTTCTTCTTATCTTTATTGCCCTCTTCTCTGGTTTTCTTTTGACTAAGTGTCTGTAATTCCCCTTTTCCCTGCCCTTTTAAATGTAAACTATCTACAGTTACCCTTTGTCTTGGTTTCTGTTAAGTTCCCCTTTCCCTTTCTATAGCAAAGTGTTACCATACCACCATTTTTAGGCTTTGCTCACTCTTCACCTCTTTGCTCAGCATTTACTGGAATTGGGGGCCATTCCTTCCTTCCTTCTTCCCCAATCTTCTCTTTTCCCTTTGGTCAATGGACGTAAAGACAAGGGTTGGTTTTTCCTCTGAATATGGGGGAGGGATTTACTGGTTCTCTACAACTACTTTAATGACGGAATTTGCAGCACTGGACATGGTGGCCATGACCTTTTTGTCACCAGCAGATATGATCATGGTCTGCTGTGTTGCATGGAGCTTGACGAACTGGAACATACCAGTGTTGTTGGGATTGGCAGGTAAACCTCTATACATCCTATTATAGACTTCTTCCAGAGTGCCAACGTGGGCTTTCTCTGGGGAGATCTCCACAGCAAACTCCATGCTGTACAAGCTGTAGTCGAAAGGGTTGGAGAAGAGGATGGCCAAGGTGAAGGTTTCTGCTTCATAGACCAGGACGCCAACGCTGCCCCGTAAATGGGCTGGGGTGTTGTTGAAGGTGCAGCATCCTGTTTCTCCTGGTTGGATGATGGGGCTGGGGGGGCTGGAGCTGTATCCGCTATAGCAGTAGGACCTGGAAGGAGAGGAGAATTGAGGGGAGGAAGAGGGAGAGGAGGAGGAGAAGAAGGGGAAAAAGAAGAGGAAGGAGAAGAAGAAGGAGAAGGAGAAGGAGAAGAAGAAGGAGGAGAAGGAGAAGGAGAAGGAGAAGGAGAAGGAGAAGGAGAAGGAGAAGGAGAAGGAGAAGGAGAAGGAGAAGGAGAAGGAGAAGGAGAAGGAGAAGGAGAAGGAGAAGGAGAAGGAGAAGGAGAAGGAGAAGGAGAAAGAAGGAGGAAGGGAAGGGAAGGGAAGGGAAGGGAAGGGAAGGGAAGGGAAGGGAAGGGAAGGGAAGGGAAGGGAAGGGAAGGGAAGGGAAGGGAAGGGAAGGGAAGGGAAGGGAAGGGAAGGGAAGGGAAGGGAAGGGAAGGGAAGGGAAGGGAAGGGAAGGGAAGGGAAGGGAAGGGAAGGTTGAGAGAGAGGGGAGGGGAGGGAAAGGGTGGAGGGGAGTGGATGGAAGGGAGGAGCTGTGAGGGTAGAGGCTCCATTCTTTCTTTGGATGGAGGTTCTACCATCTCCCTGACATTGAGTCTCCATCTCTTCCCTAAGAAAGAACCTCTGTCGGGGTTTTCACGACAACACAACCACAACCAGTAGGGGAACCTCCTATCATGATGCCTTGAGTCGATTTAATCTTGAAGGCTGATGCTTCCCCCCAACCAACATCATCACCACCCCCACCACCCTAATGTGTCTCCATTACCTGGGGTTACGCAGGGTGATATCCCATGTGCTGTTGGTGATTTGGATCTCCACGCTCCTATGGGCCATTTTTGCACCTCCTGCAATGGGACCCACAGACAGGGGTGGAAATGGCAGTGCAGGAAATAAGCTCTGCCGCAAAGCCATATCCTGCCTTGTATTTATTGACGTGTGGTGGGGTGATGGGGAAGGGCTGCCTGTGATTGGTTGACCCACCAGGGAATGCAAAGTGAAACTGAGGAGATGTGAATGCTGAAGGGGGGCAATAAGGGTGGAAAAATACAGGGGGTGGGAGAGGGCTGAAAGAGGCGGATCCCACATCTCCCATCTGCAATGTGTCCCCATCCTCACTCTGAACTCATTCCCATCACTATTGTGTCCCCAAATCCGTCACGAATGTGGCCCCATGCCTACTGTGTCCATTACCATATCCATCTTCATTCCCATCCCCATCCCCATCCCCATCTCCATCCCCATCCCCATCCCCATCCCCATCTCAATCTCCATCTCCATTCCCATCCTCCCCAGGAGGAGTAGAAGGGGAAGAGGAAGAGGAAGAGGAAGAGGAAGAGGAAGAGGAAGAGGAAGAGGAAGAGGAAGAGGAAGAGGAAGAGGAAGAGTAAGAGGAAGAGGAAGAGGAAGAGGAAGAGGAAGAGGAAGAGGAAGAGGAAGAGGAAGAGGAAGGATGTGGAGAGGAGAAGGAGGAGGGGAAGGTGAAGGGATGGAACGGATGGGGATGGGGATGGGTGTGGAAATGGGGATGGGATGGAAAAGGAGATTGGAATGGGGATGGGGATGGAGATTGGGGATGGATTATAGGGCATTATTATTTATATATATATATAATTATAGGCCAGCATTGCAGGATTGGTCAAACCAAGTTGTATTGCCCCCATCCACTCCATCTGTATTTGCAATTCAGAGCTACCTTGCACCATTCCTCCACACAAAACCCAATGGAGCTCAGACACATCCCATCCCCATCTCAATCCCCATCCCCATCTCAATACCCATCCCAATCTCTATCTCCATACTTATTCCCATCTCCATCCCTATCCTCATCCCCATATCCATCTCCATCCATCACAAAGACATGGCCATGCTCTCCTCTTATGTTTATCTCAGGTGACATTTTTATTGCTATAATTTGCTGCCATTACCTTTTGATGGCAGCCCTCTTTGCTCAGCATCTACTGGAAGTGGGGGCCATTCCTTCCTTCATTCTTCTCCAATCTTCTCCCTTTCCTTGTGTCAAAGGACGTAAAGACAAGGGGTTATTTTGCCTTTGAATATGGGGGAGGACTTTCCTTCTTCTCTACAACTACTTTAATGCTGGAGTTTGCAGCACTGGACATGGTGGCCGTGACCTTTGTGCCACCAGCAGAGACGATCACGGTCTCTTGTCTAGCACTGAGCTTGGCAAACTGGAACGTGCCAGTGTTGTTGGGATTTGCAGGTAAACCTGAATACATCCTTTTATAGACTTCTTCCAGTGGGCCAACGTGGTCTTTCTCTGGGGAGATCTCCACAGCAAACTCCTTGTCGTACAAGCTGTAGATGTAAGGGTTGGAGAAGAGGATGGCCAAGGTGAAGGTTTCTGCTTCATAGACCAGGACGCCAACGCTGCCCCGGCCTAGGGTGTTCTTGAAGGTGCAGCATCCCGTGCCTCCTGGTGGGATGATGGGGTTGGGGGGAACGGAGATGTATCCGCTATAGCAGTAGGACCTGGGGGAAGAGGAGAGGAGAAGTGTGGGGAGGTAGAGGGTAGGGATGGGGGGATGAGGAAGAGGGGAAGGAGGAGCAAAAGGGGTAAGGAAAAGAGATTGTGAGATAAGGAATGGGGAGAGGGATAAGGAGAAGGAGAAGGAGAAGGAGAAGGAGAAGGAGAAGGAGAAGGAGAAGGAGAAGGAGAAGGAGAAGGAGAAGGAGAAGGAGAAGGAGAAGGAGAAGGAGAAGGAGAAGGAGAAGGAGAAGGAGAAAGAGAAGGAGAAGGAGAAGGAGGAGAAGGGAAGGTTGAGGGGGAGTAGGGGGGGGAGGGGAGAGGAGGGATAGGGAGGGGTGGTGAGGGGAGAGGCTCCATTCCTTCCCTTGGATGGAGGTTCTACAGTCTCCCTGTCATGGAGGCTCCATGTCTTCCCTAAGGAAGAACCTCTGTGAAGGTTTTTATGACACCATAACCTCTACCAGTAGGGGAACCCCATACCATGATGCCACGACTCGATTTGATCTTGAAGGCTGATGATCCCCCTAGCCACCATCATCACCACCCCCACCACCCCCATATGTCCTTATTACCTGGGGTTACGCAGGGTGACATCCGCTGTGCTGTTGGTGAGTTGGATGTCTACGCTCCTACGGTCCATTTCTGCTCCTCCTGCAATGGGATCGACGGATGGGGGTGGAAATGGCAGTGCAAGATATAAGCTCTGACCTAAAGCAAAGTCCTCCCTTGTGTTTAATGACATGGGGTGTGGTAAGGGGGAAGGGCTGCCCTTGATTTGCTGACCCAGTAGGAAAAGGAATTTTAAAGTGAGAAGAGCTTAACTGTGTGGGGGGGGAATAAGGGGGGAAAAATAAAGGAGGGAGTGGTGGGTGGGCGGGGGGAAATTGGCGGCCCCACACAGCTCCCATCCCCACTCTGAACCCATCCCCATTGTATCCCCACCCACACCGTGTCCCCATGCCCATTCTGTCCCCATTCCTGTCCCCATTGTGGCCCCATCACAATTGTGACCCCATTCCAACTATGACACCTTCCTCATTGTATCCCTCGTCCTTGCTCTTAACCCATTTCCATCCTCATTGTGTCCCCATTCCAGTCCCCATTGTGGCCCCATCCCTACTGTGTCGATCCCCATCTCCATCCCCATCCCCATCCCCACCCCCATCCCCATCTTCATCCACCCCCAAGACATGACCATGCTCTCCTCTTATGTTTATCTCAGTCGCAATTTATTGCTATGATTTGCTGCCATTGCCTTTTGAGGGCAGCCCTCTTTGCTCAGCATCTACTGGATGTGGGGGCCATTCCTTCCTTCCTTCTTCTCCAATCTTCTCCCTTTCCTTGTGTCAAAGGACTTAAAGAAAAGAGGTTATTTTGCCTCTGAATATGGGGGAGGGCTTTCCTTCTTCTCTACAACTACTTTAATGATGGACTTTGCAGCCTTGGACATGGTGGCCATGACCTTTGTGCTACCAGCAGATACGATCACGGTCTCCTGTGCTGCACTGAGCTTGACTAACTGGAACATGCCAGTGTTGTTGGGATTGGCAGGTAAACCTCTATACATCCTATTATAGACTTTTTCCAGTGTGCCAACGTGGGCTTTCTCTGGGGAGATCTCCACAGCAAACTCCGTGTAGTACAAGCTGTTGATGTAAGGGTTGGAGAAGAGGATGGCCAAGGTGAAGGCTTCTGCTTCATAGACCAGGACGCCAACGCTGCCCCGGCCTGGGAAGTTCTTGAAGGTGCAGGATCCAGTGGCTCCTGGTGGGATGTTGGGGTTAGGAGTATTGGAGCAATTGCCGCTATAGCAGTAGAACCTGTAGGGAGAGGAGAAGTGAGGGGAGGGAGAGGGAGAGGAGGAGGAGGGAAGGGAAGGAGAAGGAGAAAGGGAAGAAGAAAGAGTAAGGGTAGGAAAAGGTTGAGGTCGAGGGGAGTGGGGAGGGGAGTGGAGGACAAGGGAGGAGGGGAGTGCAGTGAAGGGAGGGGAGGTGATGGCAAAGGCTCCATTCCTTCCCTTGGATGGAGGTTTTACCATCTCCCTGTCATGGAGGTTCCATCTCTTCCCTAAGGAAGAACCTCTGTCAAGGTTTTCATACACCACAACATCGACCAGTAGGGGAACCCCAAACCACGATGCCACGACTCATTTTCACCTTGAAGACTGATGCTCCCCCAACCACCACCATCATCACTCCCACCACCCCCATATGTCCCCATTACCTGGGGTTACGCAGGGTGATATCCTCTGTGCTGTTGGTGAGTTCGATCTCCACGCTCCTTAAGGCCATCCCTGCACCTCCTACAATGGGATCGACAGATGGGGGTGGAAATGGCAATGCAGGAAGTAAGCTCTGCCCCAAAGCAAAGTCCTTCCTTGTCTTGAATGACATGGAGTGGGGTGAGGGGGAAGGGCTGCCCTTTGTTATTTGACCTAGCAATGAATGGAAAGTGAAAGTGAAGAGGTTCGAATTTTGGAGGGGGGGGATAAGGGGAGAAAAATAAAGGGAGGGGGTGGAAGATGGCGACCCCCACAGCTCCCATCCCCAATGTGGCCACATCCCCACTCTCACCACATCCCCAGTGTATCCCCACCCACACTGTGTCCCCATCCCCATTCTGTCCCCATTCCTGCCCACATTGTGGCCCCATTCCTATTGCAATCCCAACCCCACTGTGTCCCCATCCCCACTCAGAACCCATTCCCGTTCCCATTGGTTCCCCTTTGCAGTCCCCTTTATGGCCCCATGTCTACTGTGTCCATCCCCATCCCCATCTCCTTCTCCATCCCCATCCTCATACCCATCTCCATCCACACCCAAGACATGGCCATGCTCTCCTCTTATGTTTATCTGAGTTGCCATTATTATTGCTATGATTTGCTACCATTGCCTTTTGAGGGCAGCCCTCTTTGCTCAGCGTCTACTGGAAGTGGAGGCCATTCCTTCCTTTCTTCTTCTCCAGTCTTCTCTTTTCCCTTTGGTCAAAAGACGTAAAGACAAGGGGTGGTTTTACCTCTGAATATGGGGGAGGGATTTACTGGTTCTCAACAACTACTTTAATGACGGAGTTTGCAGCACTGGACATGGTGGCCATGACCTTTTTGTCACCAGAAGATACGATCATGGTCTGCTGTGTTGCATGGAGCCTGACGAACTGGAACATGCCAGTGTTGTTTGGATTGGCAGGTAAACCTCTATACATCCTATTATAGACTTCTTCCAGTGTGCCAAAGTGGGCTTCCTCTGCGGAGATCTCCACAGCAAACTTCATGTTGTACAAGTTGTAGTCGAAAGGGTTGGAGAAGAGGATGGCCAAGGTGAAGGTTTCTGCTTCATAGACCAGGACGCCAACGCTGCCCCGTAAATGGGCTGGGGTGTTGTTGAAGGTGCAGCATCCTGTTTCTCCTGGTTGGATGATGGGGCTGGGGGGACTGGAGCTGTATCCGCTATAGCAGTAGGACCTGGAGGCAGAGGAGAAGTGATGGGAGGAGATAGGGAAGGTGAAGGAGAAGGAGAAAGAGGAAGGAGAAGAGGAAGGAGAAGGAGAAGGAGAAAGAGGAGGATAAGGAAAAGGAGAAGGAGAAAGAGGAGGAGAAGGAGAAAGAGGAGGGGAAGGAGAAGGAGAAGGAGAAGGAGAAGGAGAAGGAGAAGGAGAAGGAGAAGGAGAAGGAGAAGGAGAAGGAGAAGGAGAAAGGGAAGGGAAGGGAAGGGAAGGGAAGGGAAGGGAAGGGAAGGGAAGGGAAGGGAAGGGAAGGGAAGGGAAGGGAAGGGAAGGGAAGGGAAGGGAAGGGAAGGGAAGGGAAGGGAAGGGAAGGGAAGGGAAGGGAAGGGAAGGGAAGGGAAGGGAAGGGAAGGGGAGGGGAGGGGAGGGGAGGGGAGGGGAGGGGAGGGGAGGGGAGGGGAGGGGAGGGGAGGGAAGGGAAGGGAAGGGAAGGGAAGGGAAGGGAAGGGAAGGGAAGGGAAGGGAAGGGAAGGGAAGGGAAGGGAAGGGAAGGGAAGGGAAGGGAAGGGAAGGGAAGGGAAGGGAAGGGAAGGGAAGGGAAGGGAAGGGAAGGGAAGGGAAGGGAAGGTTGAGAGAGAGGGCATGGGAGGGATAGGGTGGAGGGGAGTGGATGGAAGGAAGGAGCGGTGCGGGGAGAGGCTCCGTTCTTTCTTAGGATGGAGGTTCAACCATCTCCCTGACACTGAGTCTCCATCTCTTCCCTCAGAGAGAACCTCTGTCGAGGTTTTCACGACAACACAGCCACAACCAGTACGGAAACCTCCTATCATGATGCCTTGAATCGATTTAATCTTGAAGGCTGATGCTCCCCCCAACCACCATCACCTACTCCACCCCCATGTGTCCCCATTACCTGGGGTTACGCAGGGTGATATCCCTTGTGCTGTTGGTGATTTGGATCTCCACGCTCCTATGGGCCATTTTTGCACCTCCTGCAATGGGACCCACAGACAGGGGTGGAAATGGCAGTGCAGGAAATAAGCTCTGCCGCAAAGCCATATCCTGTCTATTATTTATTGACGTGTGGTGGGGTGATGGGGAAGGGCTGCCTGTGATTGGTTGACCCAGCAGGTAAAGGAAAGTGAAGGTGCGGAGGTGTGAAGGCTGAAGGGGCCAATAAGAGGGGAAAAATACAGTGGTTGGGAGAGGGCTGAAAGAGGCAGACCCCACAGCTCTCATCCCCACTGTGTCCCCATCCCCACTCTTAACCCATTCCAATCCCATTTGTGTGCCCATTCCAGTCCCCATTGTGGCCCCATCCCTACTGTGTCCATCCCCATCTGCATCCCCATCCCCATCTGCATCCCCATCCCCATCTCCATCTGCATCCCCATCTCCATCTCCTCCACCATCCCCATCTGCATTCCCATACCTGTCTCCATCCCCATCCCCATCTCCATATGCATCCCCATCCCCATCCCCATCTCCATCACCATCCCAATCTCCATCACCATCCCCATCCCCATCCCCGTCCCACAACTCCATCTCCATCCTCCCCAGTAGGAAGAGGGGAAGAGGAAGGGGAAGGGGAGGGCATGGATGTGGAGAAGAGTAGGAGGAGGAGGTGGAGAAGGAGAATGGGAAAGGGAAAGA
Source organism: Coturnix japonica (assembly GCF_054131305.1). NCBI lineage: Eukaryota > Metazoa > Chordata > Aves > Galliformes > Phasianidae > Coturnix > Coturnix japonica. Next base: position 775,583 of record NC_140668.1, read on the forward strand.
GAAAGGTAAGGGGAGGGTGGAATGCAGAGGTGGGAAAGGGTGGAGGGGAGGGGTGGTGAGGGGAGAGGCCCCATTCCTGCCCTGGATTGGAGGTTCTACCATCTCCCTGTCATGAAGACTCCATCTCTTCCCTAAGGAAGAAGTTCTGTCAACCAGCAGGGGAATCCCATACCACGATGCCGCGACTCGATTTCACCTTGAAGGCTGATGCTCCCCCCCAGCCACCATCACCTACACCACCTCCATGTGTCACCATCACCTGGGGTTACACAGGGTGATATCCTCTGTGCTGTTGGTGAGCTGGATATCCACGCTCCCATTGTGTCCCAAATCCAGTCCCCAATGTGACCCCATCCCTACTGTGTCGATCCCCATACCCATCCCCAACCCCATCTCCATCTCCATCCCCAACCCCATCTCCATCCCCATCCACTCCCCATCACCATCTCCATCTCCATCTCATCTCCATCTCCATCCCCATTGCTATACCCATCCCCATCCCCTTCTTCATCTCCATCTCTTTCTCCAACTCCATCCACATCCCCATCTCCATCCACCCCCAAGACATGGCCATGCTCTCCTCTTATGTTTATCTCAGTTGCATTTTATTGCTATGATTTGCTGCCATTGCCTTTTAAGGGCAGCCCTCTTTGCTCAGCATCTACTGGAAGTGGGGGCCATTCCTTCCTTCCTTCTCCAATCTTCTCTTTTCCCTTTGGTCAAAAGACGTAAAGACAAGGGGTGGTTTTTCCTCTGAATTTTGGGGAGGGATTTACTGGTTCTCTACAACTACTTTAATGACGGAGTTTGCAGCATTGGACATGGTGGCCATGACCTTTTTGTCACCAGCAGATAAGACCATGGTCTGCTGTGTTGCATGGAGCTTGACGAACTGGAACATGCCAGTGTTGTTGGGATTGGCAGGTAAACCTTTATACATCCTATTATAGACGTCTTCCAGTGTGCCAACGTGGGCTTTCTCTGGGGAGATCTCCACAGCAAACTCCATGTTGTACAAGCTGTAGTCGAAAGGGTTGGAGAAGAGGATGGCCAAGGTGAAGGTTTCTGCTTCATAAACCAGAACGCCAACGCTGCCCCGTAAATGGGCTGGGGTGTTGTTGAAGGTGCAGCATCCTGTAGCTCCTGGTTGGATGATGGGGCTGAGGGGGCTGGAGCTGTATCCGCTATAGCAGTAGGACCTGGGGGCAGAGGAGAAGTGATGGGAGGAGATGGGGAAGTGGAAGGGGAAGGGGATTGGGAAGGAGAAGGAGAAGGAGAAGGAGAAGGAGAAGGAGAAGGAGAAGGAGAAGGAGAAGGAGAAGGAGAAGGAGAAGGAGAAGGAGAAGGAGAAGGAGAAGGAGAAGGAGAAGGAGAAGGAGAAGGAGAAGGAGAAGGAGAAGGAGAAGGAGAAGGAGAAGGAGAAGGAGAAGGAGAAAGGGAAGGGAAGGGAAGGGAAGGGAAGGGAAGGGAAGGGAAGGGAAGGGAAGGGAAGGGAAGGGAAGGGAAGGGAAGGGAAGGGAAGGGAAGGGAAGGGAAGGGAAGGGAAGGGAAGGGAAGGGAAGGGAAGGGAAGGGAAGGGAAGGGAGGGCATGGGAGGGATACGGTGGAGGGTAGTGGACGGAAGGGAGGAGCGGTGAGGGGAGAGGCTCCATTCCTTCCCTAGGATGGAGTTTCTACCATCTCCTTGACATGGAGTATCCATCATCAAGGGACAGGAGGGGAGGGGCTCCATTCCTTCCCTAAGGAAGAACCTCTGTCAAGGTGTTCATGACACCACAATTACGACCAGTAGGGGAACTTCGTATCACGATGCCACGAGTTGATTCAATCTTGAAGGATGATGCTCCCCCCAACCAACATCATCACCACCCCCACCACCCCCATGTGTCTCCATTACCTGGGGTTACGCAGGGTGATATCCCATGTGCTGTTGGTGATTTGGATCTCCACGCTCCTATGGGCCATTTTTGCACCTCCTGCAATGGGACCCACAGACAGGGGTGGAAATGGCAGTGCAGGAAATAAGCTCTGCCGCAAAGCCATATCCTGCCTTGTATTTATTGACGTGTGGTGGGGTGATGGGGAAGGGCTGCCTGTGATTGGTTGACCCACCAGGGAATGCAAAGTGAAACTGAGGAGATGTGAATGCTGAAGGGGGGCAATAAGGGTGGAAAAATACAGGGGGTGGGAGAGGGCTGAAAGAGGCGGATCCCACAGCTCCCATCTGCAATGTGTCCCCATCCTCACTCTGAACCCATTCCCATCACTATTGTGTCCCCATATCCATCACCAATGTGGCCCCATACCTACTGTGTCCATTACCATATCCATCTTCATTCCCATCCCCATCCCCATCCCCATCTCCATCTGCATCCAGATCCCCATCCCCATTCCCATCTCCATCCCCATCTCCATCTCCATCTCCATCCCCATCTCCATCCCCACGTCCATCCCCATCCCCATCCCCATCCCATATCTCCATCCCCATCTCCATTCTCATCCTCCCCAGGAGGAGTAGAAGAGGAAGAGGAAGAGGAAGAGGAAGAGGAAGAGGAAGAGGAAGAGGAAGAGGAAGAGGAAGAGGAAGAGGAAGAGGAAGAGGAAGAGGAAGAGGAAGAGGAAGAGGAAGAGGAAGAGGAAGAGGAAGAGGAAGAGGAAGGATGTGGAGAGTAGAAGGAGGGGAAGGTGAAGGGATGGAACGGATGGGGATGGGTGTGGAAATGGGGATGGGATGGAAAAGGAGATTGGAATGGGGATGGGGATGGAGACTGGGGATGGATTATAGGGCATTATAATTTATATATATATATAATTATAGGGCAGCATTGCAGGGTTGGGCAAACCTGATTGTAGTACCCCCATTGGTTCCATCTGGATTTGCAATTCAGAGCTACCTTTCCCCATTCCTCCACACAAAACCCAAAGAAACTCAGACACTCCCCATCCCCATCTCCATCCCCATCCCGATCTACATCCACCCCCAAGACATGGCCATGCTCTCCTCTTATGGTTATCTGAGTTGCATTTTATTGCTATGATTTGCTGCCATTGCCTTTTGAGCGCAGCCCTCTTTGCTCAGCATCTACTGGACGTGGGGGCCATTCCTTCTTTCCTTCTTCTGCCACCTTCTTCCTTACCTTGGGTCAAAGGAAATGAAGAGTAGGGGTAATTATGCCTCTGAATATGGGGGAGGGCTTTCCTTGTTCACTACAACTACTTTAATGATGGACTTTTCATCCTTGGACATGGTGGCCATGATCTTTGTGCCACCAGCAGAGACGATCAGTGTCTCCTGTGTTGCACTGAGCCTGACAAACTGGAATATGCCCCTGTTGTTGGGATTGGCAGGTAAACCTCCATACATCCTATCATAGATTTCTTGCAGGAATCCAAGGTGGGCTTTCTCTGACGAGATCTCCACAGCAAAAACCGTGTTGTAAAAGCTGTTGTTGTAATGGCTGGAGAAGAGGATGGCCAAGGTGAAGGTTTCTGCTTCATAGACCAGGACGCCAACGCTGCCCCGTAAACGGGCTGGGGTGTGTGGTGGGGTGATGGGGAAGGGCTGCCTGTGATTGGTTGACCCAGCAGGTAAATGAAAGTGAAAGTGAGGAGGTGTGAAGGCTGAAGGGGGGCATTAAGGGGGGAAAAATACAGGGGTTGGGAGATGGCTGAAAGAAACAGACCCCACTGCTCTCATCCCCACTGTGTCCCCATCTCCACTCTGAACCCTTTCCCATCCCAATTGTGACCCCATTCCAGTCCCCATTGTGGCCTCATCCCTACTGTTTCCATCCCCTTCCCCATCTCCATCTCCTTCTCCTTCCCTATCCCATGTCTCCTGGCAGGATGATGGGGTTGGGGGATACGGAGCTGTATCCGCTATAGCAGTAGGACCTGGGGGGAGAGAAGAAGTGAGGGGAGGAATAGGAAGAGGTGGAGGAGGGGAAGGGAAGAGGAGAAGAGGAAGCAGTAGCAGAAGGGGAAGGAGATGGGGAAGGGGGAAGGGGAAGGGGAAGGGGAAGGAGAAGGAGAAGGAGAAGGAGAAGGAGAAGGAGAAGGAGAAGGAGAAGGAGAAGGAGAAGGAGAAGGAGAAGGAGAAGGAGAAGGAGAAGGAGAAGGAGAAGGAGAGAAAGTGGAGGTGGAGGGGAAGGGACGGGAGGGGAGGGAATGGGAGGGGAGGGGAGAGGTTCCATTCCTTCCCCAAGGAAGAACCTATGTCAAGTTTTTCATGACACCACAACCACGACCACTAGGGGAACTTCATGCCACGATGCCATGGCCCGATTTCACCTTGAAGGATGATGCTCCCCCCAAACACCATCATCACCACCCCTACCACCGCCATGTGACCCCATTACTTGGGGTTACGCAGGGTGATATCCGCTGTGCTGTATGTGATTTGGATCTCCATGCTTCTATGGGCCATTTCTGCACCTCCTGCAATGGGACCCACAGATAGTGATGGAAATGGCAATGCAGGAAATAAGCTCTGCCGCAAGGCCATATCCTGTCTATTATTTATTGACGTGTGGTGGGGTGAGGGGGAAGGGCTGCCTGTGATTGGTTGACTTAGCAGGGAAAGGAAAGTGAAATTGAGGAGTGGTGAAGGGTGACGCGGGGCATTAAAGGGGGAAAAATACAGGGGGTGGGGGAGGGCTGAAAGAGGCGGACCGTACTGCTCCCATCCCCATGTGTCCCCATCCCTGCTCTGAATCCATTCCCATCCCAATTGTGTCCCCATTCCAGTCCGGATTGTGGCCACATCCCTAGTGTGTACATCCCCATCTTCATCCCCATCCACATCTCCACCCCCATCTGCATCTTCATCTGCATCCCCATCCCCATCCCAATCCCCATCTCCATCTGCATCCCTACCCCCATCCCTATCCCCATCTCCATCCCCATCCCCATCTCCATCTCCATCCCCATCTCCATCTCCATCTCCATTTCCACATACATCTGCATCCCAATCTCCATCCCAATCCCCATCTCCATCTCCATCCCCATCCCACGTCTCCATTCCCATTCTCCCCAGTAGGAGGAGGGGAAGTGGAAGGGAAAGTGGTGGGCATGGATGTGGAGAAGAGTAGGAGGAGGAGGTGGAGAAGGATAAAGGGAAAGAGAAATGTAGGGGGAGGGTGGAATGCAGAGGAGGGAAAGGGTGGAGGGGAGTGGAGGGAAGGGAGGGGTGGTGAGGGGAGAGGCCCCATTCCTTCCCTGGGATGGAGGTTCTACCATCTCCCTGTCATGAAGACTCCATCTCTTCCCTAAGGAAGAAGTTCTGTCAAGGTTTTCATGCAACCACAACCATGACCAGTAGGGGAACCCCATACCATGATGCCACGACTCGATTTCACCTTGAAGGCTGATGCTCCCCCCAACCACCATCACCTTCACCACCCCCATATGTCACCATTACCTGGGGTTATGCAGGGTGATATCCTCTCTGCCATTGGTGAGTTGGATCTCGACGCTCCCATTGTGTCCCCGTTCCAGTCCCCAGTGTGGCCCCATCCATACTGTGTCGATCCCCATACCCATCCCCAACCCCCTCTGCATCTCCATCCCCAACCCCATCTCAATCCCCATCCCCTCCCCATCACCATCTCCATCTCCATCCCCATTGCTATACCCATCCCCATCCCCTTCTTCATCTCCATGTCTTTCTCCAACTCCATCCCCATCCCCATCATCATACCCATCCCCAGCTACATCCACCTCGAAGTCATGGCCATGCTCTCCTCTTATGGTTATCTGAGTTGCATTTTATTGCTATGTTTTGCTGCCATTGCCTTTTGAGGGCAGCCCTCTTTGCTCAGCATCTACTGGAAGTGGGGGCCATTCCTTCCTTCCTTCTTCTCCAATCTTCTCCCTCTCCTTGGGTCAAAGGACCTAAAGACAAGGGGTGTTTTTTCCTCTGAATATGGGGGAGGGATTTCCTGGTTCTCTACAACTACTTTAATGATAGAGTTTACAGCAGTGGACATGGTGGCCATAACCTTTGTGCTACCAGCATAGACTATCAATGTCTCCTGTATTTCATTGAGCTTGGCTAACTGGAACATGCCACTGTTATTGGGATTGGCAGGTAAACCTCTATACATCCTATTATAGACGTCTTGCAGTAAACCAAGGTGGTCTTTCTCTGGGGAGATCTCCACAGCAAACTCCATGTAGTAAAAGCTGTAGTTGTAAGGGTTGGAGAAGAGGATGGCCAAGGTGAAGGTTTCTGCTTCATAGACCAGGACACCAACGCTGCCCCTGAAACTGCCTGTGGTTTTGTTGAAGGTGCAGCATCCCTTGTCTCCTGGTAGGATGATGGGGTTGGGGGGAACAGAGCTGTATCCGCTATAGCAGTAAGACCTGGGGGGAGAGGAGAAGTGAGGGGAGGGAGAGGGAGAGGAGGAGGAGGGGAAGGGAAGGAGAAGGAAAAGGAGAAGGAAATGGAGAAAGAGAAGGGGAAGGGGAAGGGGAAGTAGGAGACTCAATTTCACTTTGAAGGCTGATACTCCCCCCAATCACCACCCCCATGTGTCCCCATTACCTGGGGTTACACAGGGTGATATCCTCTGTGCCGTTGGTGATTTGGATCTCCACGCTCCTATGGGCCATCCCTTCACCTCCTGCAATGGGACCCACGGGCAGGGGCTGGAAATGGCAGTGCAGGAAATAAGCTCTGCCTCAAAGCAAAGTTCTTCCTTGTATTTATTGATGTGGGGCGGGGTGAGGGGGAAGGGCTGCCCGTTGTTGTTTGACCCAGCAGGGAAATGAATGTGAAAGTGAGGAGAAGAGCTGAAGGGTGGAGGGGGAAATAAGGGGAGAAAAATACAGGGGGTGGAAGGAGGTGGCCCCACACAGCTCCCAACCCCACTCACCCCGTCCCCATCCCTATTGCATCCCCTTCTCCATTGTGCCCCCATCCCCACTGTGTCCCCATTCCCGTCCCCATTGTCTCCCCATTCCTTCCTCCATTGTGTCCACATCCCCATTGCATCCCCATTCCTACCGCATTGTGTCCCCATCCCCTATTGTGTCCCCATTCCTTTCCCTATTGTGGCCCCATCCCCACTGTGTCCCCATCCCCATTCTCTCCGCATTCTGTCCCCATTGTGGCCCCATCCCCACTGTGGCTCTGTTCCCACTGTGTCCAGATCCCCACTCCAAACCCATCCCCACCCCCATTGCATCCCCTTCACCATTGTGCCCCCATTCCCACTGTGTCCCCATTCCTGCCCCCATTGTGTCCCCATTCCTTCCCCCATTGTGTCCCCATTCCTGCCCCTATTGTGCCCCCATTCCCATTCTGTCCCCATTCCCATTGCATCCCCATTCCTGCCCCCGTCATGGCCCCATCACCACTGTGTCCCCATTCCTGTCCCCATTATGGCCCCATTCCCACTGTTACCCCATCCCCACTCAGAACCCATTCCCATTCCCATTGTGTCCCCATTCCAGTCCCCATTGTGGCCCCATCCTTACTGTGTCCATCCCCATCCCCATCCCTACTGTTTCCACCCCCATCCCCATCTGTTGTGTATTGTGCAGGTGGTGCCTGCATGCACCAGGGGTGGAGTCAGGGAATTCACGAGTATCTGACAGGGGCAAACACACGTAGAATTGTTGTAAATACCATCAATCATTTTGGGTCAGGACGGTATCTGTGATAAAAGCACTTTATATTCGCGGGTGCCCTGATGGCAGAAGCGCAACTACGGACACGATGTTACAGTATTTATACCTTGTCTCCCATCCATTTTCCCCTTCCGCTTTGGTTGGGTATTCCAGGTTACAATTGAACCAAGGTTTGCGTTTGTTAATTACATTCTGAAATTAGTTAATTCAGGTGCTGCCTTGTGCCACTCAGTCGCCACCCCGCTGCTCTTCTTTACAAGATGCCTCATGTCTCTTATCGTATCCATATGTTGACTCCCCTCATTCCTCTTATCATATTGATATATTGATTCCCTTCAAAGCTTCTTCCATTCTGTCCTAGAGACCTTTGTTAAACAAAGAGCCCGGGGAGGTGGTGATTCCAGTCCTTCCCGATATCTCTTCATGCACATCCTTAGATATGTCACGACTTGTATATTTTTACAATGCATACAACAAAACATTAAAAAACACGTTGTTGCTAGTTTATACAGGTACATCGTTAATTATTTTAACTTCTCTTTGGATCCTTTATTACTCAGGCCTTATTTGTCCAGCACCAAAACTCAGTAGTTCTATTTCAGACAGGAGCTGCTGTCTTTTTAACGATGATTTCTACCTAATAACTACAAATGGCTTCACTTATATCATGAGACGTTGAAATAAAATATTTGTATCTTATTCTAAATGCAGAAACAATATTTGATTCCCACAGGCGGAAGGGCTGCCCGTGGTTGGTGGACCCAGAAGGAAAAGGAAAGTGTGGAGAGGTGAAGGGTGGAGGGGGGAATAAGGGGAGAAAAATAAAGGGGGGTGGGGGGAAGGAGGAAGCCCCATACAGCTCCCATCCCCACTGTGTCCCCATCACCATTGTATCCCCATTCTGTTCTCATTCTGTCCCCATCCCCATTCTGTCCCCATTCCTGTCCCCATTGTGGCCGCATTCCCACTGTGTTCCCATCCCCACCCTGAACCCATCTCCATCCCCATTGCATCCCCTTCTCCATTGTGCCCACATCCCTACTGTGTTCCCATTCTCGTCCACATTTTGGCCCCATCCCTACTGTGTCCCCATCCCCATTGTGTCCCCATTCTTGGCCCATTCTGTCCAAATCCCCATTGTGGCCCCATTCCCACTGTGACACCAACCCCCCCGTGTCCCCATGCCCTCTCTGAGCCCATTCCCATCCCCATTGTGTCCCCAATCAAGTCCCCATTGTGACCCCGTCCTTACTGGGTACATCCCCATCCTGATCTCCATCCCCATCCCCATCTTCATCCCCATCTCCATCCCCATCCCCATCTCCACCCCTTCATCCCCAAGACATGGCCATGCTCTGCTCTTATGGTTATCTGAGTTGCATTTTATTGCTATGATTTGCTGCCATTGCCTTTTGAGGGCAGCCCTCTTTGCTCAGCATCTACTGGATGTGGGGGCCATTCCTTCCTTTCTTCTTCTCCAGTCTTCTCCCTCTCCTTGGGTCAAAGGACCTAAAGACAAGGGGTTATTTTGCCTTTGAATATGGGGGAGGGTTTTCCTTCTCTACAACTACTTTAATGACGGAGTTTGCAGCACTGGACATGGTGGCTGTGACCTTTGTGCCACCAGCAGAGACGATCACGGTCTGCTGTGTTGCACTGAGCCTGACAAACTGGAACGTGCCACTTTTGTTGGAACTGGCAGGTAAACCTCTATACATCCTATTATAGATGTCTTCCAGTAAGCCAATGTGGGCTTTCTCTGCGGAGATCTCCACAGCAAACTTCATACTGTACAAGTTGTAGTCGAAAGGGTTGGAGAAGAGGATGGCCAAGGTGAAGGTTTCTGCTTCATAAACCAGAACGCCAACGCTGCCCCGAAAATGGGCTGGGGTGTTGTTGAAGGTGCAGCATCCTGTGTCTCCTGGTTGGATGATGGTGTTGGGGGGATCGGAGCTGTATCCGCTATAGCAGTAGGACCTGGGGGCAGAGGAGAAGTGAGGGGAGGGAGAAGGAGAAGGAGAAGGAGGAGGAGGAGGAGAAGGAGGAGAAGGAAGAGGAGAAGGAGGAGGAGGAGGAGGAGGAGAAGGAGAAGGAGAAGGAGAAGGAGAAGGAGAAGGAGAAGGAGAAGGAGAAGGAGAAGGAGAAGGAGAAGGAGAAGGAGAAGGAGAAGGAGAAGGAGAAGGAGAAGGAGAAGGAGAAGGAGAAGGAGAAGGAGAAGGAGAAGGAGAAGGAGAAGGAGAAGGAGGAGAAGGAGAAGAGGAGGAGGAGGAGGAAGGAGGAGGAGGAGATGAGGAGAAGGAGAAGGAGAAGGAGGAGAAGGAGAAGGAGGAGGAGGAGGAGAAGGAGGAGAAGGAGGAGGAGGAGGAGGAGGAGGAAGAGGAGAAAAAGGAGGAGGAGGAAGATGAGGAGAAAGAGGAGGGAGGAGGAGGAGAAAGAGGAGGAGGAGGAGGAGGAGGAGGAGGAGAAGGAGAAGGAGAAGGAGAAGTAGGAGAGAAGGAGAAGGAGAAGGAGAAGGAGAAGGAGA
>NC_140668.1:785938-830938 GCF_054131305.1 Coturnix japonica
GAGGAGGAGAAAGAGGAGGAGGAGGAGGAGGAGGAGGAGGAGAAGGAGGAGGAGACGGAGGAGGAGGAGGAGAAGGGAAGGTTGTGGGAGAGGGGAGGGGAGGGGAGGGAAGGGGAGGGAAAGGGTGGAGGTGAGTGGATGGAAGTGAGGGGTGGTGAGGGGAGAGGCTCCATTCCTTCCCTAGGATGGAGGTTCTACCATCTCCTTGTCATGGAGGTTCCATCTCTTCTGTAAGGAAGAACCTCTGTCACGGTTTTCATGACACCACAACCACGACCAGTAGCGGAACCCCATACCACGATGCCACGACGTGATTTCACCTTGAAGGCTGATGCTCGCCCCAACCACCATCATCACCACCCCCCACCACCCCCATTTGTCCCCATTACCTGGGGTAACGCAGGGTGATATCCCCTGTGCTGTTGGTGATTTGGATCTTCACGCTCCTATTGCCCATTTCTGCACCTCCTGCAATGGGACCAACAGATGGGGGTGGAAATGGCAGTGCAGGAAATAAGCTCTGCCGCAAAGGAATGTCCTGCTTTGTATTTTAGGACATGGGGTGGGGTGAGGGGAAAGGGCTGCCCGCGGTTGGTTGACACAGAACGAAAAGGAAAGTGAAAGTGAGGAGATGTGACGGGTGGAGGGGGGGAATAAGGGGGGAAAAATACAAGGGGGGGGGGGGGGGGAAGAGGCAGCCCCATAGAGCTCCCATCCCCACTGTGTCCTCATCCCTATCCTCACTGTGCCCCCATTTTGGCCCCATTCTTGTCCCCATCCCCATTCTGACCCTATCCCCACTGTGTCCCCATCCCTATCTCCATTCTGTCCCTGTTCCTGTCCCTTTCTGGATCCCCATCTCCACTATGTCCCCATCCCTGTTCTCATTGCATCCCCATCCCCATTGTGGCTCCATTGCTGTCCCCATTGATGTCCCCATTGTGTCCCCATCGTGTCCCCATTCCCGTCCCCACTGTGCTCTGGGCACCATAGGGTTAAGGCTGAGCCCAGCGCTGTGACGTGGATATGGTGGGGGGGAATTAGGGGGGGGGTAGGAGGTTTTTAAGGGGGGGGGGTCCGGGTTGGAAAGGGGGAGGTTGGAGAAGAGGCCCTTTATATTGGAGATCAGAGAGCAGCGGTGGCAGCAGGAAGGTCTGGGAGGGGGTATTGCAATGTATGGGGCTGGGGTGGGGGTCCGGGTAAGGGGGGGGGGGGGTTGTAAGGTCCTATGTGGGGAGCACTGCAATGTATGGGTCTGGGGGGGTGGGTCTGGGATGGAGGGGGTGGCTTGTAAGACCCTATGAGGGGGAGGGGAGAGAGGGGGAGCAATGCATGGTGCTGGGGGGGGGGGTGTAGAATAGGGGGAGGGCATTGAAAGGGACTGGGGTGTTTTGTATAATGGGGGGGGCTGTAGATGGGGGGCGGTTTGTATGGGGATGGGGGGTGGATAATGGGGAGGGGGCTGTAAATGGGGGGTACATTGTATGGTGATGGGGGGGTGCATAATAAGGGGGGGCCTGGCAAATGGGGGGAGGTCACATTGTATGGTGATGGGGGGGGTCTACAATTGGGGGGGTCACACTGTATGGTGATGGGGGGGTGAATAATGGGGGGGTCTGCAAATGGGGGGATACATTGCATGGTGATGGGGGCTGGGTTTCCATCATGGGAGGGGGGCTTTATGGGCTCACCCTTCATAGTGCTCAGTGTTTCCCTTACCCCCCCCCCCCCCTTATCAATGAATCCCCTTTTAGGGGGGGATCGATCCCCATCCCCATCTCCATCCCCATCCCTTCCATCCCTTCCCCTTCCCCTCTTCCTTCTCCTCTCCCCATCTCTCCTCTTCCTCTTCCTCTTCCTCTTCCCCTTCTCCTCTTCCTGGGGAGGATGGGGATGGAGACGGAGATGGAGATGGGGACAGGGATGGGGATGGGAATGGAGATGGGGATGGGGATGGGGATGGGGATGGTCTTCAAGGCTGGGTTAGGGGGCAGAAGAAGGGGCATGAGATGGTCTATAGGGCTGGGTTGGGGGGCAGAATAAGGGGCATTAAGGTTGGAAAAGACCACATAGGGTCAGCAGTCCAACCATTAGCTCACCCCATTCCATCCCATCGGAACCATTAAAGTTGGAAAAGACCTCTTAGGTCTTTTAGGGTCACCTCTTAGGTCTTTTAGGGTCACTTCTTAGGTCTCAGGGTCACCCAACCCAACCATCAGCCCACCCCACCGTGCCCATCAATGCCCTCAATGCCAGCACCTCCACACTGGCCTTAATGGTATGGTGACCCTCCCCAAGCTCAACTGGTGGCCATTACCTCCCATCTACAAACCCAACGTTAAAAGGTTTCCATTGTAGACAACCAACCACCTTCCATCTAATGGGGGAAAACCCCATTATTCCATCACTTCTCCTTTTTATTTTCCTTTTGCTCTTTCAGCTCTGTGATCTATAGAGCCTTTAATTAACATATATGGGGGTCTGCTCCGAAAGTAATGCCTCTTGTTCCATGGTATCAAGCCATGACTTCATAGGTAGATACGGGTGGTATATAATGGGAAGAGGTTGGATCTTCCAACAATTATTAGGTAGATATGAGTGTAATGGGAAGAGGTTGGATCTTCCAACAATTATTAGGTAGATATGAGTGTAATGGGAAGAGGTTGGATCTTCCAACCAATATCATGTAGATATGGGTGGTATAATGGGAAGAGGTTGGATCTTCCAACCTTTATTAGGTAGATATGGGTGTAATGGGAAGAGGTTGGATCTTCCAACCAATATTAGGTAGATATGGGTGGTATAATGGGAAGAGGTTGGATCTTCCAACCAATATCAGGTAGATATGGGTGGTGTATAAGGGGAAGAGGTACCATCTATATGGGATAGGGCAGCTATGGGGGGTGGATGGCTCCTGAGGGGGGTAGAATTATAAAGGGGGGGGGGGTCCTGGAGCCTCAACCCCCCTCCATAAGAAAAGGACAAGCAATAGAAGGTAATAGTAAATAAAGAGTTTATTTTATAGGATTAATGTTATATAAATATACACTTGCTATACATATATATATATACATATGATAAATAAAAGAGAATAAATAATAATGGGAAGGGGGGGGTCAGCATATATAACCCCACCCCCAACACCCCACTGTGAGTATTGAGTGCTCCCCATCATTGGGGTATTCTACTTCCATTAATGGAGGCCTGGGGGTCCCCATCAGTCTGGGGGGGGGGGGGGGTCCATTGGAGGGGGGTGTCCTCATCAGTCGAGGGGGGGAGGGGTCCTCATCACCTCATCAATTGGGGGGTTCCCCATCAGTCGGGGGGGGTCCCTTGGAGGATGGGGGTTCCCCATTAGTTGGGTGGGGGGTCCCTTGGAGGGGTGGGTCTTCAGCAGTTGGGGGGGTCCATTGGATGGGAGGGTCCCCATCAGTACGGGGGGGGGTCCTCATCAGTCAGGGGGGTCCCTTGGAGGTGGGGGGGGATCCTCATCAGTTGGGGGGGTACATTGGAGGGGGGGTCCCCATCAGCCGAGGAGGGAGGGGGGTCCTCATCAGCTCATCAATTGGGGGGGGGGGTCCATTGGAGGAAGGGTCCCCATCAGTCAGGGGGGAAGGGGGGGTTCATTGGAGGGGAGGGGGTGGCAGGGGGGGGATCCATTAGAGGTTGGGGGGGTCCATTGGAGGGGGGTGAAGGGGTACCCATGGGAGGGTGATCATTGGGGGGGGGTCCACTGGGGGGTGGGGGGGGTCCCCATCAGTCAGGGGGGTTCATTGGAAGGGGGGGTCCCTCATCAGTTGGGGGGTCTCCATCAGTCGGGGGGGTCCCTTGGAGGGGGGGTCCCCATCTTTTGGGTGGGGGTCCTCATCAATCAGGGGGGTCCCTCTGAGGCGGTGGTCCATTGGAGGGGGGGGTCCCTGTACTGCTGGTCTCCTGTGTGGGATGGGGGGCTGCAGTGTATCCCCCCCTTGCTGCATCCGTTCCCATACACGTTCCCTATGCGCTGGGTGCAGGATGGGGCTGAGGACGGGGCTCAGCTGGACACAACGGTGGGTGAAACGGAGCCGGTCCCGGGCCAGGGTCTCCCAGGGACCCCGACGAGCATCGGGGTCTGGGGGGGGGTCGAGGTAGAAGATCTGGACGTGGAGACTGAACCGAACCTTTGGGGGGGGGGGGGGGGGGGCAATGAGCTCATCCTGATGGTGCCAGCAGTGATTCAATAGGCACCTGACTGACACATTACATCACCCCCCTCACCCATTACATCCCACCCCCCCTCCAACCCCATTCTATCCCCCCAACCCCATTCTATCTCCCCCCCCAACCCTATTATATCTCTCCCCCCTCAACCCTATTCAACCCCCCCATCCCCATTCCCACCCCACCCCATTCTACTCCCCCCACAAACCCCATTCAACCCCTCCCACACATTCCATCCCCCCCCACAAATCCCACTCTACCTCCCCAACCCCATCTCCCCCTCCCAACCCCATTTCCATCTCCCCCAATCACCCATTCCACCTTCCCCCCCCCAACCCCATTATATCTCTCCCCCCCCAACCAACCCCATTCTAACCCCTTCCCACCCTATATTCCCCCCTCAACCCTATTCAACCCCCCCATCCCCATTCCCACCCCCACCCCCATTCTACCTCCCCACCCCACAACCCATTCAACCCTCCCACAACTCCATCCCCCCGACAAATCCCACTGTAACCCCCCCAACCCCATCTCCCTCTCCAATCCCATTCTATCTCCCCCCCAACCCCATTATATCTACACCCCCCCCACCAACCCCATTCTAACCCCTCCCACCCTATATTCCCCTCCCAACCCCATTCAACCCCCCATCCCTATTCCAACCCCCCCAACCCCATTCTATCACCCCCCCAACCAACCCCATTCAACCCCCCCCAACCCCATTATTCTCCTCCCCCAACCAACCCTATTATATCTCCCCCCCCCCAACCAACCCCATTCCATCCCACCCCCTCCAACCCCATTCCATCTTCTCCCCCCAAATCCCATTCTATCCCCCCAACCCCATTATATCTCCCCCCCCCAAAACCAACCCCATTCCATCCCACCCCCCCCAACCCCATTCTACCCTACCCCACAACCCCATTCCATCTCCCCCCCCCATTCCACCACTCCCCCCAACCCATATTTCCCCTCCAACCCCATTCCATCTCTCCCCCCCCAAATCCCATTCTATCCCCCCAACCCCATTCTATCTCCCCACCCCAACCAACCCCATTCTAACCCCCTCCCACCCTATATTGCCCTCCCAACCCCATTCAACCCCCCCATCCCTATTCCAACCCCTCCAACCCCATTCTATCACCCCCCCAACCAACCCCATTCAACCCCCCAAACCCCATTATATCTCCCTCCCCCAACCAACCCTATTATATCTCCCCCCCCCCAACCAACCCCATTCCATCCCACCCCCTCCAACCCCATTCTACCCTACCCCACAACCCCATTCCATCACTCCCCCCCAACCCCATATTTCCCCTCCAACTCCATTCCATCTCTCCCCCCCCCCCCCCCATAACCATATACCCCATGGGGGTCTTCTCTCATGCCCCCACCCCATAAACCATATATTACTCACTCTCTTAGTGCTGGGGGGGCGGCCATCTTTGCTCAGTGGTTCTTTAGTATTATGGGCTGCCTCGATTTGGGAAGGGGTCCCATCGGTCGGGGGGTCTCGGGGGGGTCCCCGTCCACCCTTCATCATCATCATCATCATCATCGTCATCATCGGGTTCAGGGCGGTAGAAAAGAGCATTGAGGATGGGGGGGTGCAGGGGGTCCATAGCCGCCATTGGAGGGGCACAGGGGGGGGACATCGTCTAAAGGGAGAAACAGGAAAGTGAGGAGGGGGGGTCAAGGGGTCCCCAACCTCCTATTAACAAAACCCACCCCCCCATTAGACATAAAGACCCCCCCACCAGCCCCCCATCCCTTTGACTATAGGTCTACCTATACTTCACCCCAATCAACATCTGGGACCTTACTGATTCCAGACCCCCACCCAGCCCCCAACCAACCCCCCATTCTCCCCCCCTTCAAACTCCCCCAGCCCCAACACCCCCCAACCAACCCCCCCAGCACCCCCCAACCAACCCCCCCAGTCAACTAACGCCCCCAATCCCCACTAACACCCCCCCCAGCCCCATAACCAACCCCCCCCGTCTCCCCAGCCCCACAACCAGCCCCAGTCCCACAACCCCCCCCAACCAGATCCCCGACCCAGTCGACTAACACCCCCCCAGCCCCACTAACACCCCCCCAAGCCCCATAACCAACCCCCCCCGCCCCCCACCAGACCCCCTAGTCCACTAACACCCCTCCAGCCCCACAACCCCCCCCAAGCAGACCCTCCCCCAGTCGACTAACGCCCCCCAATCCCCACTAACACCCCGCAATCCCCACTAACCAGCCCCTCCAGCCCCCCAACCAGACCCCCCAGTCCACTAATCCCCCCCAACCAACCAGCCCCTCCCAATCAACTCCCCCCAGCCCCACAACCAGACCCCCCCCAGTCCACTAACACACCTCAGCCCCCCAACCAACCCCTCCCAGTCGACTAACGCCCCCCAATCCCCACTAACACCCCCCCAAGCCCCATAACCAACCCCCCCCATCTCCCCAGCCCCACAACCCCCCAACCCTCCCCCCCCAGCAGTCGACTAACGCCCCCCAATCCCCACTAACAGCCCCCCAAGCCCCATAAATAACCCCCACCCCGTCTCCCCAGCCCGACAACCAGCCCCAGCCCCCCAACCAACCAACCCCCAGTCGACTAACACCCCCCCCAGCCCCATAACCAACCCCCCTCATCTCCCCAGCCCCACAACCCCCCCCAACCAGACCCCCCCCAGTCGACTAACGCCCCCCAATCCCCACTAACACCCCCCCAAGCCCCATAACCAACCCCCCCCCCACAACCAGCCCCAGCCCCCCAACTAACACCCCCCCAGTCGACTAACACACCCCCCAGCCCCATAACCAACCCCCCCCCTCCTCCCCAGCCCCCCAACTAACCCCCTCCAGTCGACTAAAGCCCCCCAATCCCCACTAACACCCCGCCAGCCCCATAACCAACCCCCCCCGTCTCCCCAGCCCCACAACCAGCCCCAGCCCCCCAACCAACCAACCCCCAGTCGACTAACACCCCCCCCAGCCCCATAACCAACCCTCCCCCCCAACCAGCCCCAGGCCCCCAACTAACCCCCCCCCCCAGTCGACTAACACCCCCCCAGCCCCATAACCAACGCCCCCTGGTCTCCCCAGCCCCACAACCAGCCCCAGCCCCACAACCCCCCCCAACCAGACCCCCCCCCAGTCGACTAACGCCCCCCAATCCCCACTAACACCCCCCCCAGCCCCATAACCAACCCCCCCCAACCAGCCCCAGCCCCCCAACTAACTCCCCCCAGTCGACTAACACACCCCCAGCCCCATAACCAACCCCCCCGTCTCCCCAGCCCCACAACCAGCCCCCCAACTAACCCCCCAACCAACCCCCCCCCCCCGTCTCCCCAGCCCCACAACCAGCCCCAGCCCCCCAACTAACCCCCCCCCCCACCTGAATCTCGCTCTGTTCGCTCCGTCTCGTCCTCCATCGCTGCTCTTTGTCCCATCGCTGCCGTACGACTGACCCCACGGCGCCGCCGCATGTCTATATAAGGGCATAGATGACGTCATTCGGAAAGAGGGGAGGGGAATCCCCCGGCACGGATGACGTCATTCGGAAAGCAGGGAGAGGAATCTCCAGGCAAGGGGCGGGGCTTCACCCTGCAGGCGGCTTCTCATTGGTTGTCGAGCTGCGTGGGGGGCGTGGTTTCGCTGAGCGAAGCCGCTCCCATTGGCTGGCTGCAGAGGGGAGGCGGGACTTCCGGGGTTAATGAAGGGATGCTGTTTCCGGTTGCTCGCAGTGTGGGGTTTGGAAGTCGTGCTGTGCACTTCCGGGTTGGTAAAGCCTATAGAGGCCGTTTGGGCGGGGGTGGGGGGGCAGCGCGGGGCCAGCACGGGCTGGGGGTCCTATTGAGTTTTGGGGAGCGCTGAGGTACGTCCATTGATCTTCATTGCTCTCTGGCTTGCCTTGAAGGCCCTTTATTCTCTCACAGAGGCCTTTGAGGCCTACCTTCAAGGCCTACCTTTGCGGCCTACCTTTGTAGTCGTACCTTTTGAGGCCTACCCTTGAGGCCTACTTTTGAGGCCTGCCTTTGCGGCCTACTTTTGTAGGCCTACCTCGGAGGCCTACCTTTTGCGGCCTACCTCTGAGGCCTGCCTTTGAGGCCTACACCTTGCGGCCTACCTTTTGTGGCCTAACTTCGAGGCCTACCTCTGAGGCCTACCTCTGAGGCTTGCTTTTGTGGCCTACCTCTGAGGCCTGCCTTTGCGGCCTACCTTTTGAGGCCTACCTTTTGCGGCCTACCTTTTGAGGCCTGCCTTTGAGGCCCACCTCTGCGACCTACCTCTGCAGCCTACCTTTTGAGGCCTACCTTTTGTGGCCTACCTCTGAGGCCTATCTTCACGGCCTATCTTCGCGGCCTACCTTTTGAGGCCTACCTTTGAGGCCTATCTCTGTGGCCTGCCTTTGAGGCCTACCCCTTGCGGCCTACCTTTTGTGGCCTAACTTCGAGGCCTACCTCTGAGGCCTGCCTTTGCGGCCTACCTTTTGAGGCCTACCTTTTGCGGCCTACCTTTTGAGGCCTGCCTTTGAGGCCCACCTCTGCGACCTACCTCTGCAGCCTATCTTTTGAGGCCTACCTCTGAGGCCTGCCTCTGAGGCCTATCTTCACGGCCTATCTTCGCGGCCTACCTTTTGAGGCCTGCCTTTGAGGCCTACCCTTTGCGGCCTACCTTTTGAGGCCTACCCTTGAGGCCTGCCTTTGCGGTCTACCTTTGCGGCCTACTTTTGTAGGCCTTCCTCTGAGGCCTACCTTTGTGGCACCTTGACATAGCACAAAGTGCCCTCAGGAGCCTCCTCTGTGCTCCATGTTGTCTTAATGCACCCTAGCTGAATCCAATGACCACCCATTACACTCTATGATACACCAGAATTGGCATAAAGATATTTAATGTGCTCTTGAGGGCTGTAGAAGCCTTACAGTGCGGCCTAGGGGCTGCCCAGGGCATCCTATTGGAGGCTGAAGTCCCTCATTGTGCCCCATAGGCCTCCAATAGCCCCTCAAGTGCTTTGGGGACCCCTAAGAACCCCCCCATTGCACTTTGGGGTCCTCTGAGCTCTTTATAGGGCTCCAATTACCTTCCTATAATCAATGGGGCAGGTTGAGTATCAGTGCTCTCAATGCCCCCCTATAACGTCCCCATATAAGCCCCATTGGTTCCAATAGGATAAAGGCACAGCAATGGGAGTCTATGAGCTGTCGGGGGGGGGCTGGTTTATATTGGGATTTGGTGGGGGAGGGAGGGCACAAGGCAGCCCCATAAAACACCATATGGGGGGGGGTGCAGCTCTATATACCACCCTATATGTTATTCTATAGCAAAGAGAAGACATTAATCCACTCCTAAAGCTTGAATGCAGGTTGGTTACTTTATTCTGCTTATGTTACATAGGGGGTGGTAGTGATTTAATGGGGGGGGGGGGGGTTCAGTTATAGGGCAGACCCCCCCGGCCCTATAGCCCCCACCTGACGTCGGGCCTCGTCCATCATCTCTGCTATCAGAATGCTCTCAGCCAATGGCATCACGGGGCTCTCGGTCAGCCCTGGGGGGGGGGCAGGAGGTCAGCAGGACCCCTCCCCATTATTAAGAGAGCCCCCCCATCATTAAGAGCCTCCCTCCCACCCCCCAAGCTTGGTTCTTTGGGACCCCCCTCACCATTTAGAGACCCCCCCCGTCATTAAAGACCCCCTCCCCATCATTTACAGACCCCCTCCACCCCATAATTTAAAGACCCCCCCATTTAGATACCCCCCCATCATTTAGAGACCCCCCCTCCCCCCCCATCATTTAGAGACCCCCCCACCTCCCCCACCAGAGACCCTCTCCCCCACCCCACCATTCAGAGACCCCTCCCCCATCATTCAGAGACCCCCCCATATAGAGACCCCCTCCCCCCCTTCATTCAGAGACCCCCCCACACCATTCAGAGAACACCCCCCCATCATTTAGAGACCCCCCCCCCCCCCACCATTTAGAGACCCCCCCCATCACTTAAAGACACAACCTCCATCGTTCAGAGACCCCCACCCCCCACCATTAAGAAACCCCCCTCCCCCCCCACCATTTAGAGACCCCCCTCATCATTGAGAGACCCCCCCTATCATTTAGAGACCCCCCTCCCCCCCCACCACTTAGAGACCCCTCCCCATCATTTAGAGACACCCCCCCATCATTTAAAGACCCCTCCCCCCATACATAGACCCTCCCCCCCACACTACTTTGGGACCTCCCATGTTATTACTATGGACCCCATATCATTTTAGGACCCCTCCCCCCCCCAATATCATTTTAGGACCCCCCCCATATTGTTTTAGGACCCCCCCCCATTTCATTACTCACCCTGCAGCAAACACTCCCTGACGTGCTGGGCCTCGTATCTCAGCCCTGTACTATTGGGGTAATTCAATGGTTCCGAGGGGGGGGGCAAAGGAAAAACCTCCTTCTTCCCATCCCAGATCAGCTCAGTGGGGCAGTTCAGGTGACTGGGGATCTATGGGGGGGGGGAAACAGCATTGGGACCCCCCCCCAAATATCCCCATCCTCCCTTACAAACAGACCCTAATATCCCCCCCCCCCCCCTTTAGTAACAGACCCCAATATCCCCTCTTAAAAGCTGACCCCCCCATATATATATACCCCAATATCCCCCCCTTATAGACCCCCATATCCCCCCCCTTAGTAACAGACCCCAGTATCCCCCCTTTAGAAGCTGACCCCCAACCCCCCCCCCATATATATATATACACCAATATCCCCCCCCATTTAGTAACAGACCCCAATGTCCCCCCCATATATAAATACCCCAATATCCCCCCTTTAGAAGCTGACCCCCCCCATATATATATACCCCAATATCCCCCCCTTACAGACCCCAATATCCCCCCCCACACTTACTGACCCCCCAACCCCCCCCATATATATATAAACCCCAATATCCCCCTTAAAACCGACCCCAATATCCCCCCCCACCCCACACAATCACCCTCCAACCCCCCTTCCTTCTCCCCCCCATTAAGTACCCCCACGCCCCCCCCCCATCGTTCAGAGACCCCCTCCCCCCCCATCATTTAGAGCCCTCCCCCACCATTTAGAGACCCCCCCATTTGGAGACCCCCCCCCATCATTAATAGACCCCCTCCCTCCCAATACCCCCCCTCACCCCACACAACCAGCCCCCAACCCCCCCCCCCACTCCCCCGCCCTTATGTACCCCCACGACCCCTCCCCCATCATTTAAAGACCCCCTCCACCCCCCCCATTTAGAGACCTCCCCCATCATTTAGAGACCCCCCCATCATTAATAGACCCCCTCCCTCCTAATACCACCCCCCCACCCCATACAACCACCCTCCGTCCCCCCCCATTCCTCCCCTTATGTACCCCCACGACCCCCCCCCACGACCCCTCCCCCATCATTCAGAGACCCCCTCCCCCCCCATTTAGAGACCCCCCCATCGTTTAGAGCCCCCTCCACCATTTAGAGACCCCCACGCCCCCCCCTTCCCCCATCATTCAGAGACCCCCTCCCTCCCAATACCCCCCCCACCCCATACAACCACCCCCAACGCCCCCATCCCCCTCCCATGTACCCCCACGCCCCCCCCCCACAACCCCTCCCCCATCATTCAGAGACCCCCTCCCCCCCCAACATCATTAAAGACCTCCTCCCCCCCCATCATTTAAAGACCCCCTCCACCCCCCCATTTAGACAACCCCCCATCATTTAGAGACCCCCCCCATTTAGAGACCCCCCATCATTCAGAGACCCCCTCCCTCCCAATATCCCCACCCCACCCCATACAACCACCCCCCAACCCCCCCATCCCTCTCCCATGTACCCCCACGACCCCCCCCCACGACCCCTCCCCCATCATTCAGAGACCCCCTCCCCCCCATTTAGAGACCCCCCCCATCATTTAGAGCCCCCTCCCCCCCCACCATTTAGAGACCCCCACTCCCCCCCCTTCCCCCATCATTAAGATCCCCTCCCCCCCCAACATCATTTGAAGACCCCCTCCCCCCATCATTTAGAGCCCCCTCCCCCCCCACCATCATTTAAAGACCCCCTCCACCTCCCCATTTAGAGACCCCCCCCCCATCATTTAGAGACCCCCCCATCATTAATAGACCCCCTTCCTCCCAATACCCCCCACCCCCCACCCCCCTTATGTACCCCCACGCCCCCCCCCCCCATACCTCCACCCATCCGTGGGTGCCCCCCAGCGCTGCCCCCCCCGGCAGCTTCGCATCCATAGACACAGTCAGCGCCGCCTGCCGCCCCCCCTCGTACTGCAGCATCAGCGTCACCGTCTCATCCACCCCTATGGACCCCCCCCCAAAAAAGAGACCCCCCCCATAATAGTCAATGACACCCTTTGGGACAATGGGAACCTCAAATGACCCCATCTAAACCCCCCCACCCCTATGGGTTTTAGGGCTGAGAAACACCTCCCCCCCCCTTAAGAAGACCCTGGGACCCCCCCACCCCTTAAGGGACCCCATTAACCCCAATGAGAGCCCCAGACCCCCCCAAAACCCCCATAGAAATCCCCCATACTCCTAAGACCCCCATAGGGACCCCACTCACCCCAATGAGAGCCCCACAAACCCCCCCAAAACCCCCATAGATACCCCCCACCCCCCTCCAAGTCCCCTTAAGACCCTATAGGGACCCCTAACAACCCCATAGGGACCCCATTCACCCCAATGAGGCCCCCAGACCCCCCAAGTCCCCCCTAAAACCCCCCAAAACCCCCATAGAAATCCCCCATACCCCTATCACCCCCCATAGGGACCCCATTCACCCCAATGAGAGCCCCAGATCCCCCAAACCCCCCCAAAAGACCCACAGAAATCCCCCACCCCCATCCAAGGCCCCTTAAGACCCCCATAGGGACCCCATTCACTCCAATGAAAGCCCCAACCCCCCCAAAAAAACCCTCATAGAAATCCCCTACCCCCCTCCAACCCTCCTTAACACCCCTATAGGGAACCATAACAACCCCATAGGGACCCCATTCACCCCAATGAGGGCCCCAGAACCCCCAAGTCCCCCCTAAAACCCCCCAAAACCCCCATAGAAATCCCTCATACCCCTATCACCCCCCATAGGGACCCCATTCACCCCAATGAGAGCCCCAGACCCCCCCAAAACCCCATAGAAATCCCCCTATAACCCCCCCAAAACCCCCATAGACACCCTCTACCCCCCTCCTAGCCCCCTTGAGACCCCCATAGGGACCCCATTCACCCCAATGAGAGCCCCAAACCTCCCCCATAACCCCCTCAAACCTCCCCATAATCCCCCCATACAAAACCCCCATAGAAATCCCCCACACCCCCATAGGGACCCCATTCATTCCAATGAGAGCCCCAAGCTCCCCCAAAACTCCCCCTAACCCCCCTAAAACCCCCATAGAAATCCTCCACACCCCCATAGGGACCCCATTCACCCCATTGAGAGCCCCAAACCCCACCAAAACCCCCCCAAAACCCCCATAGAAATCCCCCACACCCCCATAGAGACCCCATTCATTCCAATGAGAGCCCCAAAACCCCATAAAACCCCCATAGAAATCCCCCACACCCCTATCAGCCCCATACGGACCCCATTCACCCCAATGAGAGCCCCACAAACCCCCCAAAACCCCCATAGAAATCCCCCATACCCCCATGGAGACCCAATTCATCCCAATGAGAGCCCCAGACCCCCCCCAAAAACCCCACAAAATCCCCCCCAAACCTCTCATAACCCCCCCAAAACCCCCATAGAAATCCTCCACACCCCTATAGGGGACCCCATTCACCCCAGTGAGACCCCCCCCCCCATTCCAAACCCCATAGGACCCCTCCCTTACCTGATGGGTGCAGACAACCTTCAGCCCTCAGCCGTAGGGGTGGCCGCCCCCTCCCCAATAAGGCGCTGGCCATTTGTAACCCATAACCCCCCAGATCCAATAGGGCCCCCCCGGCCAAACTGGGTTCCCTTAATCTTTCCACTGCACTTAATGGGAAAGCCAAGGCGCCCTGTAGGACCCTACAGTCCCCCAAGGACCCCCCATCCACCAGGGCCTTCAGCCTATTCCAGGCTGGGAAGAAACGGGTCCAGAAGCCCTAAAAGGAGAGAATGGGAGCGACTGGGAGGGACTGGGAGCTACTGGGAGGGACTGGGAGCATTGGGAATGGGATTAATGGGGGACTGGGAGCAACTGGGAGGCACTGGGAGCACTGAGAATGGGGTTAATGGGGACTGGGAACAACTGGGAGGGACTGGGAGCATTGGGAATGGGGTTATGGGGGCAATGGAAGCACTGGGAGTGGGACAATATGGGACTGGGAGCACTAAGAATGGGGTTAATGGGGACTGGGAGCAACTGGGAGGGACTGGGATGGACTGGGAATGGGGTTAATGGGGACTGGGAACAACTGGGAGGGACTGGGAGCATTGGGAATGGGGTTATGGGGGCAATGGAAGCACTGGGAGTGGGACAATATGGGACTGGGAGCACTAAGAATGGGGTTAATGGGGACTGGGAGCAACTGGGAGGGACTGGGAGCACTGCGAATGGGGTTAATGGGGACTGGGAACAACTGGGAGGGACTGGGAGCACTGGGAATGGGGTTAATAGGGACTGGGAGCACTGGGAATGGGGTTAATGGGGACTGGGAGCAACTGGGAGGGACTGGGAGCACTGGGAATGGGGTTAATGGGGGACTGGGAGCACTGGGAATGGGGTTAATGGGGACTGGGAACAACTGGGAGGGACTGGGAGCACTGGGAAGGGGGTTAATGGGGACTGGATGGGGACTGGGAGCAACTGGGAGGAGTATAATGGGTAACTGGGATGGGCTGAGAATGGGATTAAGGGGATACTGGGAGCACTGGGGATACTGGGAGCACTACTAATAGGTTACTGGGAGCACTGGGGTTACTGGGAGCACTGGTTATACTGGGAGCACTACTAATAGATTACTGGGATCACTACTAATAGGTTACTGGGAGCACTGGTTATAGTGGGAGCACTGGATATACTGGGAGCACTGGGGTTACTGGGAGCAATGGGGTTAATGGGAGCACTGGTTATACTGGGAGCAATGGGGATACTGGGAGAACTGGGGATACTGGGATCACTGCTAATAGGTTACTGGGAGCACTGGGGATACTGGGTGCACTGGTTATAATGGGAGCACTGGGGTTACTGGGATCACTACTAATAGGTTACTGGGATCACTACTAATAGGTTACTGGGAGCACTGGGGATACAGGGAGCACTGGTTATACTGGGAGCAATGGGGATACTGGTAGCACTGGGGATACTGGGAGCACTGTACCTACCTCCATCAGGAAGACTCCGGCCTCCCTGGCGGCCGCCACCATCTTGTTGGCCTCGCAGGCGGTGACCCCCAATGGCTTCTCCACCAGCACGGCCTTGCGGGCCCGCAGGAACAGGAGGGTGGCAGGGAGATGTTGGGGGTTCACGGTGCCCACATAGACCACGTCTAGGGCAGGGGGGTGGGGGAACAGAAAGGCGGCAGTGAGACCCCAGTGGAGGCAGTGAGAACCCAATGGGAATAATGAGAACCCAATGGGGACAATGGGACCACAATTGGGACAGACAGACCCCAATGGGGACAATGACACCCCAATGAGGACAATGAGAACCCAATGGGGACAATGAGAACCCAATGGGGGCAATGAGACCCCAATGGGGATAATGAGACCCCATTGGGGATGAGGAGAACCCAATGGGGACAATAAGACCCCAATGGGGGCAATGAGACCCCAATGGAGATAATGAGACCACAGCTGGGACAGTGAGACCCCAATGGGGAAAATGAGAACCCAATGGGGACAATAAGACCCCGATGGGGACAGTGAGACACCAGTGGGGACAATAAGACCACAATGAGGACAATGAGACCCCAATGAGGAAAATGAGAACTCAATGGGGGCAATAAGACCTCAATGGGGACAATAAGACCTCAATGGGGACAGTGAGACACCTGTGGGGACAATAAGACCCCGATGGGGACAATGAAACACCAATGGGGACAATGAGACCCCAATGGGGATAATGAGAACCCAATAGGGACAATGAGACCCCAATGGAGACAATGAGACCCCATTGGGGATAAGGAAAACCCAATGGGGACAATAAGACCCTAATGGGTACAATGAGACCCCAATGGGGACTATGAGACCGCAATGCGGACAGTGAGACCCTAATGGGGACAGATAGACTCCAATGGGGACTATGAGACCCTAATGGAGATAGTGAGAAACCAATGGGGACAATGAAACGCCAATGGGGATAATGAGACCCCAATGGTGTCAATAAGATACCAATGGGAATAATGGGACCCCAGTGGGGACAATGAGAACCTAATGGGGACAGTGAGACACCAATGGGGGCAATGAGACCTCAATGGGGACAATGAGACCTCAATGGGGACAATGAGACCCCAATGGGGACAATGAGACTCCAATGGGGATAATGAGACCACAATTGGGACAGGGAGACCCCAATGAGGAAAATGAGAACCCAGTGGGGACAATAAGACCCCGATGGGGACAATGAAACACCAATGGGGACAATAAGACCACAATGAGGACAATGAGACCCCACTGGGGATAAGGAGAACCCAATGGGGACAGTAAGACCCCAATGGGGACAATGAGACCCCAGTGGGGTCTATGAGACTGCAATGGCGACAATGGGACCCTAATGGGTACAATGAGACCCCAATGGGGACTATGAGACCGCAATGGGGACAGTGAGACCCTAATGGGGACAGATAGACTCCAATGGGGACTATGAGACCCTAATGGAGATAGTGAGAAACCAATGGAGACAATGAAACGCCAGTGGGGATAATGAGACCCCAATGGTGTCAATAAGATACCAATGGGAATAATGGGACTCCAGTGGGGACAATGAGAACCTAATGGGGACAGTGAGACCGCAATGGGGACAGTGAGACCCCAATGGGGACAGTGAGAACCCAATGGGGGCAATGAGACCACAGTGGGGACAAGGAGAACCCAATGGGGACAATGAGACCCCAATGGGGACAATGGGACCCCAATGGGGACAATAAGACCCCAGTGGGGGCAATGAGACCCCAGTGAGGACAATAAGACCACAATGGGGAGAATAAGACCCCAATGGGGACAATGAGACCCCAATGGGGATAGTGACACACCCCCCCCCCCCCGCCATCTGGTGACATCTGGGGCCATAAGGGACCACTGCAATATCCCCACACACACCATTGATCCCACAGGATCCTCCCTATAAGGCCGTGACCCCACACATTCCCTATAGGGTTGTCCCCCCCAGCCCCACTCACCCACTTGGGGGTCTCTCGCCAGCTCCTCGTAGCTCCCATAGGCTCGTTCCACCCCATGGAGCTTTGCGTATTGCTGAGCACGGGGCAGTTCCCGCGCTGCCACAGCCACAGCCTAAGGATGGGGGGATAAAATGGGGGTCAAGGGGGGGTCCTATAGGGTGACCCCCCCCCTCTATACCCATATAGG
This sequence comes from Coturnix japonica, assembly GCF_054131305.1. NCBI lineage: Eukaryota > Metazoa > Chordata > Aves > Galliformes > Phasianidae > Coturnix > Coturnix japonica. The sequence goes on from NC_140668.1 coordinate 803,682, forward strand.
ACCCCCCCATCTTATACCCACTATATGTTCCTCGGCGGGCAGAGTGCGTAGGGCCACCAGGAAGTCATGGCTGATTTTACCAGCTGAACATATACCCCAACGGGTCGGGGGGGGTCGGGTGGTACCATGGGGGGGCTCCATTGGCTCCTTGGGGGTCAAATTAGGATCTGGATGGGTCTCAATAGCTTCTAATGGGCTTCTGGTGGTCTCCATATGGGTCCTGGTGGTATCTGGGTGGGTCTTGGTATCTGGGGGGGTCTTAGTTCTGCCCAATGGGGTCTCCATGATTCTTAATGGGGGGGTCCAAGTGGTGCTCGGGGGGGGGGTCCTGGTTGTATATGGGGATGTCTGGTTGGATGCTGGGGTGTTGTTCCAGATGGGGTCCAATAGGGTCCTAATGGTGTCCAGTGGGATCTAATGTAGTCCTATAGGGTCCTAATGGTGTCCAATAGGGTCCTAATGGTGTCCAATGGGGTCTTAATGGTGTCCAGTGGGATCTAATTGTGTCCAGTGGGATCCAATGGTGTCCAATAGGGTCCTAATGGTGTCCAGTAGGGTCCTAATGGTGTCCAATGGGATCCAATGGTGTCCAATAGTGTCCTAATGGTGTCCAATAGGGTCCTAATGGTGTCCAATGGGATCCAGTGGTGTCCAATAGGGTCCTAATGGTGTCCAGTAGGGTCTTAATGGTGTCCAGTGGGATATAATTGTATCCAGTGGGATCTAATGGTGTCCAATAGGGTCCTAATGGTGTCCAGTAGGGTCCTAATGGTGTCCAATGGGATATAATTGTGTCCAGTGGGATCCAATGGTGTCTAATAGGGTCCTAATGGTGTCCAATGGGATCTAATGGTGTCTAATGGGATCCTCGGCAGCTCTCAGCAGTTATACGGTGTGGGGGGGAAGGGGGTGTCACTCAACACTCCCCTGAGTGCATTGTGGGTGCGGGGGTGTCGGAACCGCCCCTAATTGGGCCCCCCCCGGGGTTGGGTGGTGCTGGAAACCCAATGGGTGCAAAAGGGGAAGGGGGGGAGGGGTCAGAAGGGGGTGGAACCAATGGGGGTGGGGGGTGGGGTAGGGGGGGGGCGGGGTTGGAGGGTTGTGAATGGAGGTTGTATGTAAATTAGGAGGGAGGAGGCGTGGCCTACGCTGTTCTTCCGCATTGATAAGGGGGAGGAAATGGGTTGGGAACCGCCCCCTTAAAGGAACAGGCAGCATTAATGTGTGGGTTTGAATGTAAAGGTTAACAAGTAAGTGTTGTAATAGTGGGGGGGCTCAGGCCCTGTCTGACCCCATTGTGTGATGTGTGGGGGGATTCCCCATCAGTGTATGTAAGGGAGGAGTCCTAATGGTGTCCAATAGGATTGAATGGTGTCCGATCGGGTCCTAATGGTGTCCAGTCGGGTCCTAATGGTGTCCATAGGGTCCTAATGGTGTCCAATGGGATCTAATGGTGTTCAATGGGATCTGATGGCGTCCAATAAGGTTCTAATGGTGTCCAGTGGGATCTAATGTAGTCCAATGGTATCCAATGGTGTCCAGTTGGGTCCTAATGGTGTCCAATAGGGTCCTAATGGTGTCCAGTGGGATCCAATGGTGTCCAGTGGGATCCAATGGTGTCCAATAAGGTTCTAATGGTGTCCAGTGGGACTTAATGGTGTCCAGTCGGGTCCTAATGGTGTCCAATAGGGTCTTAATGGTGTCCAATAGAACTTAATGTTGTCCAATGGGGTCCTAATGGTGTCCAGTGGGATCTAATGGTGTCCAGTCGGGTCCTAATGGTGTCCAATAGGGTCTTAATGGTGTCCAATAGGATCTAATAATGTCCAATTGGGTCCTAATGGTGTTCAGTGGTGATCTAATGGTGTCCAATCAAGTCTTAATGGTGTCCAATGGGATCTAATGGTGTCCAGTGGGATCCAATGGTGTCCAATAGGGTCCTAATGGTGTCCAATAACGTTCTAATGGTGTCCAGTGGGATCTAATGGTGTCCAGTCGGGTCCTAATGGTGTCCAATAGGGTCCTAGTGGTGTCCAATAGGATCTAATAATGTCCAATTGGGTCCTAATGGTGTCCAATAGGGTCCTAATGGTGTCCAGTGGGATCTAATGGTGTCCAATCCCAGAGGGGTTCTAATGGTGTCCTGGGTGCCATTATCAAACTGCTATGGATGCACTTCATCTTATCACCCCTCAGTCATTGATAAAGATGCTGGAGAGTCCCAGATCCAAGATGGAAACCATGGGAAACATCACTTCTCATCAGCCGGACATGGAGCCATTGAGGTGTAGGAACCTGGCAGCCATTGAAGATTGAGGCCATGAGCTCATTGAGCTCACATCCTTCTCCATGTCTCCCATCTCATCTATCAGATGGGTCCTCAAGAGGTGTAGGAACCTGGCAGCCATTGAAGACCAAGGCCATAAGCTTATTGAGCTCACATTCTTCTCCATGTCTCCCATCTCTTTTCCATGTCTCCCATCTCATCTATCAGATGGGTCCTCAAGAGCTGTAGGAACCTGGCAGCCATTGAAGACCAAGGCCATAAGCTTATTGAGCTCACGTTCTTCTCCATGTCTCCCATCTCTTCTCCATGTCTCCCATCTCATCTATCAGATGGGTCCTCAATAGGTTTAGTAACCTGACAGCCATTGAAGACTGAAGCCATGAGCTTATTGAGCTCACATCCTTCTCCATGTCTCCCATCTCATCTATCAGATGGGTCCTCAAGAGCTGTGGGAACCCAACAGCCATTGAAGATCAAGGCCATGAGCTCATTGAGCTCGCATCCTTCTCCATGTCTCCCATCTCATCTATCATATGGATCCTCTACCTGACCAACCTGAATCCCTTGTTTCTTTCCACATCCCTCGTTAATCTCCCTCTTTATCCATCTTTTGACACAGAGGGTAATTCTCCACCCCTCCTACCCGGCCTATCCCTTCTGAAACACTTGGATCCCTCAATCATTGTATTCCAATTACGTGAGTCATCCCGCGTCAGCAATTAGTTAATTATCCCCTAATTGCAGCAGGTTTTCCACATCCCTCTATGCTTTGTTATGACACAGGGATTCAAGAACAGGCTTCAAGACTGCAAAAGGAAAAGCAAGCAAAGCAACCCAACCAGAGGTTTATATTTATGACTCCATTTCCAACTGATAGTTATGCATGACCTGCACGTTTGCATTGGGATATCAAAGTATTTGGTCATGAGGGCCTACCTGGTCTTCTGCTCTTCGTGACCATCTACCTGCTCTTCTATTCTTAATGAGCACCAGGTATGTTCTAACCTTAACATGTTTTCCAGGTCAAGGATTTGTAATGTTGAGGCTTGTTGTGGATTATACACCCTAATCAAGACACGTCAGTGCAGCTATTGGGCCTATTTATCACACAGCCCCCATCCTCCCCCTTCTCCTCTATTGGTTATGTAGCTAAAGAGTGTAGGGATGGGCCCAGGTCATGCAGAGTTAATGAGACAGTGCAATGAGCAACTCATAACGAGCCTTAGCCTCCATCCACATGCCCACCAAAACCATTTAAACCTCTGCAGCTCCATTTAGCATCTAGGATCTCCAGAGAAACTCAAGTTTGGCTCTTGAATCTGTGCCTTAATACAGCTTTATTGGTCTCAAGCATCTCTACAATCATGCCTGTGCTTGGCCATGGGTCCCACTGATCCTCAGTGCTAGGCCATGGGTCTCATTGATCCTCAGTGCTTGGCCATGGGTCCCATTGATCCTATGATTCAATATGGGTCTCTATGGGTCTCTATGGGGTTTATATGGGGCTCTATGGGGTTTCAATTATTATGGGATGTTGTGTTGAGGGACATGGTTTAGTGGGAACTATTGGTAACAGGTGAACAGTTGGACTGGATGATCTCGTAAGTCTTTTCCAACCTTGGTGATCCTATGATTCAATATGGGTTTCTATGGGGCTCTATGGGGCTCTGTGGGGTTTATATGGGTCTCTATGGGTTTTTATTCTTATTGGATGTTGTGTTGAGGGACATGGTTTAGTGGGAGCTATTGGTAATAGGTGAACGCTCCATCACCTGCAGGACTCCACCAGCACAAAGTTGCTTTGCACTCAATGTTACCGCTGTTGTCACCACAAGCAATTGTCACATCATTCACCATCTGCAGGAACATGAACCTGTGCCTCTCCCCACACGTCAGCCACTGGGAGCTCAGGCCCTTCATCTGCCCATGGGGATGATCAATAGAGGGGTAGATGCGATCTATAGACCCACAATACATTGACATGTGCTGAGAGCTCACTCTGTGGTGAGCAATGAACCTCCTGCGTGCTCAGAATCAGCCTGAGCTATTTCTGCATCCCCCTTCCTTTGTGCTCTCACCGTCTGGTCGGGCTCATCACAAGACCAGATGAATAATCAATCTCCTTATTAATCTGAGTCCAGAGATAAGGAATGTTAATGGGTAGCAAGTGTGGATGTGTCTTTTGAGATCATCCTTTACCAGACCTTCCTGGCTTATCCACAAGGTACAATCAAACAACATCAGGCTGGATGGATTTTGGTACCCACTGTGAGCCCCAAGCACAAGGATTCTGCCACAGCCCCAATGGAAAGTCGGGTATTGTCAGGTTGCATTCATCCATTAGGAGTACAACAGCTTCAACTGGGAAGACTATGGAGATCTCCTGTGTCTCTGTGTGGCAGAGACTGGCTTTGTTCCGTCACTACTTCTGCTATTCATTAAGCAGCAGAACAAAGTGAAAATGAAAGCAAACCCAGCAGCGGGCGGGTAACATTGAGTGCAAAGCAGATTTGTGCTGGTGGAGTCCTGCAGGTGATGGAGCATGTGGAGCAGCACTGAAGGCTCTGGGTTTCTTAGGGTCCCTCCTCACTGCTGGGATGCTCCTTCAGTAGGGAGATGGGGCTGAGAATGGAGTCAAAGGAGCACAGGGGGGAGATGGAGTGAAATGCAGAACAGATGTCATGTCAGACAACGAGATGGATTTAAAGGGAACTTATAAACAAGAATGGCAGCAACTGATGACACAGTTTGAGAGGGATATGATAAAGAGGAAGGTTTTCTGTTAAAAGTGGAGTGATGAAGGTTAGATGCTGTGACAAAAGCCTTGATTCAGAGGCAGGTGAGGCACTAGGAATGGCTGCCCATAGAAGCAGTGCATGCCCCAATTCTGGAGGTGCTCAAGGACGGGTTGGATGGGGCCAGAGGAATCTCTGATAGAATGGCCAACTTTATGGTCTTTAAGGTGCATTCCAAGTGAAAATATTCCCTTTTATGGCTCTGTGATTGACTGAGGATGGTCAGGAGGTTGGAAGGGGACAGAACAAGGAGGACAGCAGACGCAAAGAGACCAAAGGGACACTGTCTTTAAGGTCCCCTCCAAATCAAACCATCCCTTTTATCGTTGGCTTCATCATCTTTAAGGTTCCCTCCAAACCAATCCATTCTCTTAGATGACTCTGTGATCGACTGGGGATGGTCAGGAGGTTGGGAGGAGACAGAACAAGGAGGAGAGATGACCCAAAGACACCAAAGGGACACTGCATGCAGAATGAGGCCATAATCAACAAGAATAATTGGGGAAACAAGAGAAAAGGCAGAAATTTGCTCCCTTCAAGAGACAGGAAACACGGACCATGATGAGGTGTCTGATGTCCCCAAGTAAAAGCGGAGGCTCTGCAGACACAGCGGATGCATCGCGGGCTGCATCGCAGCCTCTGACTGTGGGTTAACTCTCTTATGAGCTGCAAATACAGCTCAGGGCGGGTCCTAGAGCTGCAGCACAGAGCTGTGTCCATCTGCATCCAGCTCAGAGCAAAGCAGGAGTCGGGAGGAGAGATCTCCAAGAGATGTGGGGGCAATCAGGATGGGCCGTGCTGTGTCCTTCTGTCCCTGCCCTCCTGCTGCTGCTGGTTGGTGAGTTGGGGATGCCTTGCGTTGTAGGAGCTGGGAAGCCAATGCAAAGAAGCTTAAGGTGGTGCTGAGGGTGGAGATGAGTTGGAGCAGAATGTGCCCATAATTCAAGATTTAGGGATGCTTTCTGGTTTTGAAGCTGAGGAGACACTGCATTTGGAAGTGAAAACAGCTCTGAACTGGGCTTGGGTGTGCTGAGAAGGAGATGGAGGAGATGCAGTGTGCAATAACACGGATGGTATTGTTCCTACTCCGCAATGGGGACATGGGCAGGAAGATGTGAGTGAGCAGGACATTGTCCCTCTAACCAGAGCCCTCTCTGCCCCACGGTGCAGGTACCGCTGTGAGCACCCAGGACATCTGCAGCTCCAGGGCTGATGGTGAGTGTGAGAATGGGTCCAGAACATGAAGACGTGGTGGGGAAGGAGATGGGAGGAGGAAAGGCATCGTCCCCCCTTTGCATTCACAGCGTCCACTTCTGCAGTGCTACCTGTCCATTGCCTTGGGGTACGATGTGTTTGTCACCTACTGATGGTGGTGGGATCCCTGTGCCATCTCTCCAGGTTCTCTCCCAGCTCCAGTCCTGTACCTCAATGCATCCAGTGCTCAGGAAGGGGACGTCGTCCAGGCTCTATGTGTCCTTCAGAAGCAGTTTCCTGCTACCCGAATTATCTTCTGCAAGGATGGGATGGAGGTGTCTGTCCTTAAAGCCCAAGAGTTCAGAGCTATCAACTCCATCCTGCTGAACATCACTGAGGGAAGCACTGGGACATACACGTGTTTGTACCAGCAGAAGAATGAGATGAACTGGAAGAGAAACTCTCCACTCAGTCCTCCCTGCAAACTGAAGGTCACAGGTGGGATGTGGCTCCAGGAAGGTGGGGATACGGGGGGGCTTAACAGCACATGAATTTCCCATGTGCAGCAAGGGATGCCATAGGGAGAATATGGTTCTGGTAGGGTCACCCAGTCTCCATCCTATAGTGCAGTAATGGGGCTCTGTGTGCCCAGGCACAAAAAGCAAGGGCTGGGGATGGCCATGGACCCTTTAAAGCCAGGGTAAGAATGCTCCAAGTATTATTGCAATGTCTTTATGAGTGTATGGAAGGGACATTGGGGTGATTTCCAAGAGTGAGATTGTTCCTTACTGTGTGATTTCCTATGGAGAATCAAGATGATGCAGTGGCCATAGTGTGGGGATCAACCATAATGTGGTGTGATTTGGGGTCTGGGTGCTTCCACCTGGAAGAAAGCCTCCAAAAAGAGCCTTTGGATGGTGTTAGGAGGGGAGATGCAGGATGCAGTCTTGCCAATGGGATGCTGCCATGCCACAGAGACAGGGGAACATTCTAGTCCTTCCTTATCCCCATGTTCAACCCATAGCAACTCATGTGTCCCATGGGCAGAACTGGCTCAGTGGGCTTCTACCCATGGCTGCATGCCCTGCCCCATAGCAATGCACTCGGGGGGTTGTGTCCACATAGAGCTGTGAGTACTGGGGACACTCAGCCCGTCCATTTATCCCACCAGGCCACGTCTCTGACCCCACAGGAGGGACGGCGCCCACAGGTGAGGGTCACCCCTTTACTTCTGTTGATCCTATTCTTCCACTTTATCCCCATCACTACATCCCCACCGCACACCAACATCCTCATCACCATATTCCATCAACTCCAATGCTCTTCTCTGTATCCCTCCACTCTGTACGCAGAGACCAACACACAGCAGGACCACACAGTGACTGTGGTGGCATCGGTGGCTGTCACCCTCCTCCTTTCTGCAGCCACCTATTGGACTATCAAGAAAGGTGAGAGCTTGTGGGATCTGTGATGGATCCATGAAGCTCTGATGGATCCACGATCCATCATAGCTCTGATATTGGGCTCTTCTTCTTGCAGGTGCCTGCAGAGAGAGATGCCAAAGGTGAGCAGTCATGATTTGGTTGGGGTTGGGGGGATTTAAGTGCAGCTGGGGCCTTGGGGTGTTATCTGTGCAGGGCAACGTTATCATTGGGTTCCCCCAAAGTAAGATGGGATTTCAATGGAGTTGGAGAAGGAAATATTTCCTCATGGGATCATTTTCAATAGCACTTGGGCAAATAGAGGGTGAGGCATTGCTATGGGGTTGGACTGAATGCAATTCTCAATGCAAGGAGGCATCAATTCAAGTGAATAACAATCCAGGCCCCTTCCCATTAACACACACCCCAAATCCATTTCCCTTTCCACCCCAGGCAGCAGAATGATCCCAGCCAGCAGATGGAAGCCACTGAGTATGGAGAAATACAGTGTGAGTGCTGGGCACCCCTTATCCATGGGGGTCCCCTTCCCATGGGCTCCCCTTTGCAATCCCACCAGTTCCTTTCCTGATGGGACCCACAAAACCCATCCATCAAGGGGCAATTTCTACATGGTCCTTTCGTCCCAGTGTTGGAGGTGGGATATCAACACACACAGTGGGTGTTTCAAGCCCAGCCCAAGGCTCAGCACCGCACTGGAGGATGTGGTTGCATGCACAGACAGTAGCTGGGGAATATCTCATAGATGGCTCTGCAAGTGCAAGCCAAGGGGAGGATGCTGTGTTGGGGACGGGGGATGTAACCCCACTACATGTGAGTCTTGCTCTGTTGGCTGCTTGAATTTCTTTGTACAGCTGGAGACTGTGCTTTTTAAAGTGAGAAAATGCCTCAAACGATGGGAAAACACCCCAAAATCCATCATATCTGCTCCTTCAAATCTTCCTGCACAGAGAGGGGAAATGGGTTTGGGCACTTGATCCAGAGACCAGGATTTGCTGCCCAAAGCAATGGTGGGTCTCCCCCCTTCATCATATGGGCAATGAGCACTCATGGTGTGTTTTTTCCCCCCCACAGATGCCACCATTGCCCACGTTCAAGGGCACAAAGTGAGTTGGGTCCCTCTCCCCCTGGAAATGAAATTCCCTAGACATGCAATTTTATTGCTTGTACAACTTCTCATGTATCTCCTTCCCTTCCCTTCCCTTCCCTTCCCTTCCCTTCCCTTCCCTTCCCTTCCCTTCCCTTCCCTTCCCTTCCCTTCCCTTCCCTTCCCTTCCCTTCCCTTCCCTTCCCTTCCCTTCCCTTCCCTTCCCTTCCCTTCCCTTCCCTTCCCTTCCCTTCCCTTCCCTTCCCTTCCCTTCCCTTCCCTTCCCACACCTTCCCTTCCCTTCCCTTCCCACACCTTCCCTTCCCTTCCCTTCCCTTCCCTTCCCTTCCCTTCCCTTCCCTTCCCTTCCCTTCCCTTCCCTTCCCTTCCCTTCCCTTCCCTTCCCTTCCCTTCCCTTCCCTTCCCTTCCCTTCCCTTCCCTTCCCTTCCCTTCCCTTCCCTTCCCTTCCCTTCCCACACCTTCCCACACCTTCCCACACCTTCCCACACCTTCCCACACCTTCCCTTCCCTTCCCTTCCCTTCCCTTCCCTTCCCTTCCCTTCCCTTCCTTCCCTTCCCTTCCCTTCCCTTCCCTTCCCTTCCCTTCCCTTCCCTTCCCTTCCCACACCTTCCCTTCCCTTCCCTTCCCTTCCCTTCCCTTCCCTTCCCTTCCCTTCCCTTCCCTTCCCTTCCCTTCCCTTCCCTTCCCTTCCCTTCCCTTCCCTTCCCTTCCCTTCCCTTCCCTTCCCTTCCCTTCCCTTCCCTTCCCTTCCCACACCTTCCCTTCCCACACCTTCCCTTCCCTTCCCTTCCCTTCCCTTCCCTTCCCTTCCCTTCCCTTCCCTTCCCTTCCCTTCCCTTCCCTTCCCTTCCCTTCCCTTCCCTCCCTTCCCTTCCCTTCCCACACCTTCCCCTTCCCTTCCCTTCCCTTCCCTTCCCTTCCCTTCCCTTCCCTTCCCTTCCCTTCCCTTCCCTTCCCTTCCCTTCCTTCCCTTCCCTTCCCTTCCCTTCCCTTCCCTTCCCTTCCCTTCCCTTCCCTTCCTTCCCTTCCCTTCCCTTCCCTTCCCTTCCCTTCCCTTCCCTTCCCTTCCCTTCCCTTCCCTTCCCTTCCCTTCCCTTCCCTTCCCTTCCCACACCTTCCCACACCTTCCCTTCCCTTCCCTTCCCTTCCCTTCCCTTCCCTTCCCTTCCCTTCCCTTCCCTTCCCTTCCCTTCCCTTCCCTTCCCTTCCCTTCCCTTCCCTTCCTTCCCTTCCCTTCCCTTCCCTTCCCTTCCCTTCCCTTCCCTTCCCTTCCCTTCCCTTCCCTTCCCTTCCCTTCCCACACCTTCCCTTCCCTTCCCACACCTTCCCTTCCCTTCCCTTCCCTTCCCTTCCCTTCCCTTCCCTTCCCTTCCCTTCCCTTCCCTTCCCTTCCCTTCCCTTCCCTTCCCTTCCCTTCCCTTCCCTTCCCTTCCCTTCCCTTCCCTTCCCTTCCCTTCCCTTCCCTTCCCTTCCCTTCCCTTCCCTTCCCTTCCCTTCCCACACCTTCCCACACCTTCCCACACCTTCCCACACCTTCCCTTCCCACACCTTCCCACACCTTCCCTTCCCTTCCCTTCCCTTCCCTTCCCTTCCCTTCCCTTCCCTTCCCTTCCCTTCCCTTCCCTTCCCTTCCCTTCCCTTCCCTTCCCTTCCCTTCCCTTCCCTTCCCTTCCCTTCCCTTCCCTTCCCTTCCCTTCCTTCCCTTCCCTTCCCACACCTTCCCACACCTTCCCACACCTTCCCTTCCCTTCCCTTCCCTTCCCTTCCCTTCCCTTCCCTTCCCTTCCCTTCCCTTCCCTTCCCTTCCCTTCCCTTCCCTTCCCTTCCCTTCCCTTCCCTTCCCTTCCCTTCCCTTCCCTTCCCTTCCCTTCCCTTCCCTTCCCTTCCCTTCCCTTCCCTTCCCTTCCCTTCCTTTCCTTCTCTAGCAGAAATATGGCAGATCATGAGATACGTTTTCCAGCCATGAATCACACTCTCCGTTCCAACCTCCCCTTGTTGCGCAGAGCTGCAGCCCCTTCTCTGCAGCTGCCAGAACTCTGTGATTCCTCCTCAGAAGCTGCAGAAATAGTTCCATCCCAAAAGCTGGAAGAACATTTCTGAGTGCTTTTAAAGAGTCTGGATAGGAAGAATCTCTTTAACAACCACGAAGAAGAAAGAGGCTGTCCAGCAAGCGATTGCTGCCCCAAACCTGCTCTTATCTTTGCAAACTGTCTCCTGACTGCTACAGCAACGTGCATGGATCCTTCAGGTGTGCCTGGAGCCTCCTGGTGCATATTAGGAAACAAGAAGCGATTTATTTCACGGTCAATAGTAAAGTGTTGTATTTAACCATCTGCCCACCTCTTTGCTTTTGTGCTCGTTGACTTTTGCCCTTACGCATCACACAGTGGAAACATTCATCTTTGCACCCATGCAATGTAGCTTCTTCACTGACCGACCTCAGCTCAGGTCACAGAGATACTTATTTCTCCCCATTAGATGCAGGAGGCGTTGAGTGAGACCAGCCCTGATGCACACAGCTATGGATATTTCAGATATCCACGTCCCTGCATGGACAAATTTTGCTTTAATTTTGAGGCATTTGCATTCCACATTGAAATGGTTCAACTACCTCAAGGTTGTCCAAGAGATAAGGAAACCCAAAGACCATGCACAGCCCCTGATAAACCAAAGCACAGCCTTCAGATCCTACCGGGTAATTAAACCCTATGGGGATGTGCAGCCCGCTGCTGGGTTTGCTTTCATTTTCACTTTTGTTCTGCTGCTTAATGAATAGCAGAAGTAGTGACGGAACAAAGCCAGTCTCTGCCACACAGAGGCATAGAAGATCTCCATAGTCTTCCCAGTTGAAGCTGCTGTACTCCTAATGGATAAATGTAACCTGACAATGCCCGTCTTTCCATTGGGGCTGTGGCAGAATCCTTGTGCTTCGGGCAGTGGGTACCAAAATACATCCAGCCCGATGTTGTTTGATTGAACCTTGTAGATAAGCCAGGAAGGTCTGGTAAAGGAAGATCTCAAAAGACACATCCACGCTTGCTACCCATTAACATTCCTTATCTCTGGACTCTGATAAGGAGATTGATTATTCATCTGGTCTTGTGATGAGCCCGGCCAGACGGTGAGAGCACAAAGGAAGGGGGATGCAGAAATAGCTCAGGCTGATTCTGAGCACGCAGGAGGTTCATTGCTCACCACAGAGTGAGCTCTCAGCACGTGTCAACGTATTGTGGGTCTATAGATCGCATCTACCCCTCTATTGATCTCTATGGGCAGATGAAGGTCCTGAGCTCCCAGTGGCTGAGGTGTGGGGAGAGACACAGGTTCACGTTCCTGCAGATGGTGAATGAAATGACAATGGCTTGTGGTGACAACAGCGGTAACATTGAGTGCAAAGCAGCTTTGTGCTTGTGGAGTCCTGCAGGTGATGGAGCGTGTGGAGCAGCACTGAAGGCGCTGGGTTTCTTAGGGTCCCTTCTCACTGCCGGGATGCTCCTTCAATAGGGAGATGGGGCTGAGAATGGAGTCAGAGGAGCACAGGATGGAGATGGAGTGAAATGCAGAAGAGATGTCATGTCTAACAACGAGATGGATTTAAAGGGAACTTATAGACAAGATTGGCAGTGACTGGTGACACAGTTTGAGATCGATAGGATAAAGAGAAAGGCTTTGTGCTGGAAGTGGAGTGATGAAGGTTAGATGCTGTGACAAAAGCCTTGATTCAGAGGCAGGTGAGGCACTGGGAATGGCTGCCCATAGAAGCAGTGCATGCCCCAATTCTGGAGGTGCTCAAGGAAGGGTTGGATGGGACCAGAGCAATCTCTGATAGAATGGCCAACTTTATGGTTTTTGAGGTGCATTCCAAGTGAAAATATTCCCTTTTATGGCTCTGTGATTGACTGGGGACAGTCAAGAGGTTGGAAGGGGACAGAACAAGGAGGGCAGCAGACCCAAAGAGACTAAATGGACACTGTCTTTAAGGTCCCTTCCAAATCAAACCGTCTCATTTTATCGTTGGCTTCATCATCTTTAAGGTTCCTTCCAAACCAATCCATTCTCTTATATGACTCTGTATGGACTGAGAAAGGTCAGGAGGATGGAAGGAGACAGAACAAGGAGGAGAGCTGACCCAGAGAGACCAAAAGGACACTGCATTAAGAATGAGGCCATAATCAGCAAGAAGTGGTGGGGAAAGGAGGGAGAAAGGAGAAGTTTCCTGCCTTCAATAAACAGGAAACACGGACCATGTTGAGGTGTCTGACATCCCCAAATAAAAGCGGAGGCTCTGCAGACACAGCGGATGCATCACGGGCTGCATCACAGCCTCTGACTGTGGGTTAACTCACTTATCAGCTACAGAAACACCACAGGACGGGCTGTATTGTCAGAACACAAACCTGTGGCCATCTACACCCAGCTCACAGCAAAGTAAGCGCTGTATGATCTCCAAGAGATGTGGGGGCAATCAGGATGGGCCGTGCTGTGTCCTTCTGTCCCTGCCCTCCTGCTGCTGCTGGTCGGTGAGTTGGGGATGCCTTGGGTTGTAGGAGCTGGGAACACACCAGGAAGAGGCTTGGGGTGGTGCTGAGGGTGGAGGTGGAGTAGCTGCATAATGGAGACCTGATCCAAATATATGGGAGATAGGAATGCTGGGCGCTTTGGAAAGATAGGGAACTGTACTGGAAACAAGAAACACCATGCAAGTGGACCTGAGCTTGCTCAGAGCAACTGAACAGAGATATGCAGGTGGGATGGTGCCTACTCCGCAATGGGGACATGGGAACAAGTCTGTGGGTGAGCAGGACATTGTCCCTCTAACCAGAGCCCTCTCTGTCCCACGGTGCAGGTACCGCTGTGAGCACCCAGGACATCTGCAGCTCCAGGGCTGATGGTGAGTGTGAGAATGGGTCCAGAACATGAAGACATGGTGGGTGATGAGATGGAAAGAGGGAAAGGAATTGAATCATCCCCCCCTGAATTCCCATTGTCCAGCACTGGAGGTCAGATTCTCTACGCACTGCAATGCAGAGAGTTTCTCAGCTAATGATGCTGTGGGTATCTCTGTGCCATCTCTCCAGGAACCCTCCAAGCTCCAGTCCTGGTGCTGAGCACTTCCAGAGCTCAGGAAGGAGATGTTGTCCTGGCTTATTGTTTCCTTCAGAAGATGATACCTGCTACTCGCATTGTCCTCTGCAAGGATGGGGTGCAGGAGTACACCGTGAAAGCCCAAGAGTACATGGTCATCTACTCCATGCCAATGAATGTGTCTGCAGGAAGCAGTGGGACTTACACCTGTGGGTACCAGCAGAGGGATGAGAACCATTGGAAAAGGAGCTCTGCCCTCAGCACTCCCTTGGTCCTCCATGTCACAGGTGGGACGTGACTCCAGGCTGGTTGGTACACAGGGGCTGGGGGGGCTGAACGTGACATGGATGTCCCATGAGCCTGGGCAAGGGTGCTCCAAGGGTTATTCCAATGTCTTTATGAGTGTATGCATGGGAAACTGGGGTCATTTCCAGGAGTGAGGTTGTTACTTGTTGTGTGAGTTCCTATGCAGCAACTTGATTTTGCTGTTGCTATAGTGTGGGGATGGCCAGATGTGATTTCCTATGGAGAATCAAGATGGTGCAATGGCCATAGTGTGGGGATGGCCAGGTGTTGGGATTCTTTGGGATCTGGGTGCTTCCAATTGGAAGAAAGCCTCCAAAAAGAGCCTTTGGATGGTGTTAGGAGGGGAGATGCAGGATGGAATCTTGCCAATGGGATGCTGCCATTCCACAGAGACAGAGGAAGATACAAGTCCTCTCTAATTTTCATTGTCAAGGAAAAGGGAGTGTTGTGCTGCAGTATCAAGAAATGCATATCTCCATCTTTGCCAGGCACTTCTTAATTCATTGTAGTTAGAAAATCTATCTCCTAGAGGTAGCAGAGATCCCACATCAGCCCATGTGTCCCAAGGGACAGAGCTGCCTGTGGTTACCTGCATGCCCTGCCCCATACCAATGCATTCAGGGGTCATGTCTATACTGATCTGGGGGCACTGGGTCACTCAGTCCATCCATTTGTCCCCTCAGGCCATGGGTCCAACTCCATTAAAGGATCAGCACATACAGGTGAGAGGCTCCCCCTTGCTCCTGTCAACCCCATCCCTTACCGTATCCCCATCCCTTCCCTCCGTCCTCACGCCATCAGTAACTTCCCCATCGCACCCCAATGTCTGCATCTCTCCTCTCTGACCCCATCACATCCCACTGTCCCTATCCTATTAATTAGTCCCCATCACTTTGTTCCCAGCTGCCTACACCCAGTTGGACTTGGCAGTCATTGCAGTGGCATCAGCAGCCGTCACCCTTCTCTTATCCACAGCCTCCTACTGTATCATCAAGAAAGGTTAGTACTGATGGGAGCAGTGAGGGATCCATGAGGATTCACAGCTCTGATGTGGCACTTTCCTTCTTATAGGTGCCTGCAGAGAGAGATGCCAAAGGTGAGCAGCAACGGGCTGTTCATTGGGCTGGTCTATGTGTGGGCATCTGGGACCTCTGGGCTGCTGTACATTGTGCAGTGTCAGCTTGGTCCGTGGGTTCCCTCGTGTAGGGATTGCAGTGGGATAGGGGATGGGGGCACTTATCCATGGCAATAGTTCCAATGGCCCCTGGATGGTTGTGGAACCTCAATACCTTTTCTCTCTGCTCTCTCTGTCTGTCCCCACAGTGCTGGTAGTGCTGAGGAACCTTCTGCTGACCACGCTTCTTACTGTAAGTGCCATTCCCTGTGCACCCTTTAACCTCCAGGCACAGAGTACAATGCAGACACGATCCCATAAGTCAGTATTAATCACATGAATTAATTAACAGCTGATCAAGTTAATTTGTCAGGGTATGGTCCCAACAGTATCCAGATATCTCCTCTCTAAACCTCCCCATCAAACACAATCTGGTTGCCTTCAACCTGCCCTAACATCCTCACTTCCTTTGCTGGCCCTGCTGTGAACTAACAGCACTTTCACTTTCCAACCCAGCTCTGAGTGTTTCAGGTTAAATGTTCAGAGCATTTCTTATGGGGTGAGGACAGTTCTTAGCAACAGAGCAGCCTCCACCCAATATCACACAGCAGCAAAACCAGCCACCCCACAACACAGGGCGTTATCGTGGGGCCGCAATGCAGAGCTCAGCAGCCAATGCAGGGAGCTGTAAAGGTGAATGATGCTGGCATAGGAAGCCCATGGGTGCAGTGGTGCTGGTGGCTGGGGAAGGTCTCTTCCCTGCTGATGGCTGGGAACTCATTCAGGATCTCCCTGCAGATGCCAACGTGGATGAAAGGAGGAGAGTGAAGGTGAGTTGTGCCCTTGTAGTGGCCCTAAAGGTTGAAGGTGCTTTTATTGCCTACATAAGGCATGGCAATGGAGGGGAAATGCAAGCCCAGGGTGCTGCTGGTGGTGCTCTGTCTCCAGTTCCCCTCCTGCCATGATCCCATGGGGGATGCTGCATGGTCGTGCTGTGGGGCCATTGTAATTCCTTGTCTGTGTTTTGAATCTACAGCTCTGAAGTTGGCACATAAGGCAGATGATGAGAAAGTGAGAGGCTGTCCACCCCTTCCTATGGCAAGAACAACAGGGGAAGCACAGCAGAGGTGACCCTGAGCAATAAAAGCATGAAACCCCACTGAACCCAATGGAGTTTGTGTACTTCTTTTCTATGGATGCACCCTGAGAGCAGCTGAGTGTCCATAGGGGCTGTGATAGATCACAACCAGCCTGGGCATCTGCAGAACTTCTTCCACCTGAAGCCACAGCAGTAATGCAGAACCACAGCTCATTAATGTAGATGTCTTTGACTGAAGACCATGGTGAGATGATGATGCAGCAAAACGCACCCAGATCTGTTGTTGTGGATACAGAGGTGTGGGTGGAGAGAAGAGCACGTTTGTGGTTGTATCGCGCCATTCCTGTATATGTACGACATATCTTTATGCTCCTATTTGGTATATTGCTGATCCTTTATTGATATTTCAGGTGGTCCATACATAAGCAAGTCATATATCTTATTGGCTAGAGGTAACATGAGAGCAATCCCCATAAGCAAGTCATATATCTTATTGGGTTGATGTAACATGAGAGCAAACCCCATAAACCCAAAGAGCGCCATGTAATGCCTCAGGAGCCTTCCATAAGGAAACATAGTGGCCGTGACCAGTCCCAGTTCCCTTAGCATGCTTCAGTCTATGGGGCTCTGCTGTTGGTCATCTGCTTCACAGGACAATGGACGAGAAAGGAAAGCCCCGTTATTGCAGCTGCAGCCTGAAATGCACCAGGAGAAGGGAAGGGAAGGGAAGGGAAGGGAAGGGAAGGGAAGGGAAGGGAAGGGAAGGGAAGGGAAGGGAAGGGAAGGGAAGGGAAGGGAAGGGAAGGGAAGGGAAGGGAAGGGAAGGGAAGGGAAGGAAGGGAAGGGAAGGGAAGGGAAGGGAAGGGAAGGGAAGGGAAGGGAAGGGAAGGGAAGGGAAGGGAAGGGAAGGGAAGGGAAGGGAAGGGAAGGGAAAGGAAGGGAAGGGAAGGGAAGGGAAGGGAAGGGAAGGGAAGGGAAGGGAAGGGAAGGGAAGGGAAGGGAAGGGAAGGGAAGGGAAGGGAAGGGAAGGGAAGGGAAGGGAAGGGAAGGGAAGGGAAGGGAAGGGAAGGGAAGGGAAGGGAAGGGAAGGGAAGGGAAGGGAAGGGAAGGGAAGGGAAGGGAAGGGAAGGGAAGGGAAGGGAAGGGAAGGGAAGGGAAGGGAAGAGAAGAGAAGAGAAGAGAAGAGAAGAGAAGAGAAGAGAAGAGAAGAGAAGAGAAGAGAAGAGAAGAGAAGAGAAGAGAAGAGAAGAGAAGAGAAGAGAAGAGAAGAGAAGAGAAGAGAAGAGAAGATGCATGAGAAGGTGTACAAGCAATAAAATGGCACATCTGGGGAGCTTATCACCTCGGTTCCATGGGGAGACGGACCCAACTCACTTTGTGCCCTTCAAAAGTCATTGATGGTGGCATCTGTGGGGGGAAAAAACACAGCATGGGAGCTCAGGACTCATATAGGAAGTGGGGAGACCCACTATTGGTTTGGGCAGCAGATTCTGTGGTCTGGACTGACTGCCCATCCTCATTTCCCCTCTCTGTGCAGGAAGATTTGGAGGAGCAGAGATGATGGATTTTGGGGTGTTTTCTTATCATTTGAGACATTTTCTCTCTTTACCCAACACATTCCCCCCTGCTACTCTGCAATGAAATATAAGCTGCAAACAGAGCAAGACTCACACGTGGTGGGGTTACATCCCCTGTCCCCAACCACAACATCCTTCCTTTGTGGCTACTTAAGAGACAAAAGACATATACTACAGAATGGAGCTGAGCTTTGAGACATGAAAACACAAGGGGGGGAGGATATGGAGAAAGCAGATTCTGAAGTGTGAGACCCTCTGTGCAAGTGGGGTTTAGTCACTGTGGACAATAGGACGAAGGCACCGTGGTGAAATAAATGGAGCATCTGGAAAGGGATTGATGTGACTGCCAATGGAAGTCTATGGGAAAGGGATCCCAATGGTCAGGGCTTGCCCAGCACTCACACTGTATTTCTCCATAGTTGGTGGCTTCCATTTGCTGGCTGGGATCATTCTGCTGCCTGGAGAGGGAAGAGAAATGGGTTTGGGGTGTGGGTTTGTTGGGAGGGGGCCTGGATTGATATTCACTTGAATTGATGCCTCCTTGCACTGGGCATTGAGGTTGATCCAATGCCATGTCAATCTGTCATCCTCCACACATCCATATCCTACTGCAAATAATCCCATAAGGAAATACTTCCTTCTGCAGCCCTGTGGCCATCTCTAAGTTCTGCTCATCCAGGGGGTTCATTGGGAATATTCCCATTAGGAAATGCTTCCTTCTCCAACAGAGTGGCCGTGACTTCTTGTCATGGGTGAACCCACGGGATGAACAGGGAACACTGCAGAGTCCCAGCTGCCCTCAAACATCCCCTCCCAATCCTTTACTACTCACCTTTGGCATCTCTCTGTGCAGACACCTACAAGAAGAAGAGTCTCACATCAGATCTGTGATGGCCTCATTGATTCCCCATACAGTTAGAATCATAGAATCACAAGGTTGGAAAGGATCCCACAAGCCCTCACCTTTCCTGATGGTCCAGAAGGTGGCTGCAGACAGGAAGAGGGTGAAGGCCAGAGATGTCAAGGCAATGACTGCGGGATCAGGCAGAGCGCAGGGTACTGGGGACAGAGTGGGGAGATGGGGATGGAGAGGAGATATGGGGTTCATGGAGTGTGATACGGTCAGCAGGGAGTGATTCTGACATGGGGTTGTGATGAGGAGGCAGTGATGGGATGGGGAGGGATGGGGACAGGGGGAGTAACTCACCTGTGGGGGCTCTGCCTGCTGTGGAGATGGACCCATGGCCTGGGGGGACAAGTAGATGGGCTGAGTGACTCAGTGCTCCCAGATCTGTACAGACATGGCCCCTGAGTGCATTGCTATGGGGCAAGGTGTGCAGACTTGGGCAGGCAACCACAGAGCCAACTGCATCCCTTGGGACACATGGGCTAATATGGGATCTCTGCTACCCAAGGGATAGATTAACTAACTATAATGAATTAAGAAGTGCCTGGCAGAGATGGAGATGTGCATTGCTTGGTACTGCAGCACAACACTCCCTTTTCCTTGACAATGAAAATGTATGTTCCTCTGTCTCTGTGGAATGGCAGCATCCCATTGGCAAGACTGCATCCTGCATCTCCCCTCCATACACCATCCAAAGGCTCTTTTTGGAGGCTTTCTTCCAATTGGAAGCACACAGATCCCAAAGAATCCCAACATCTGGCCATCCCCACACTATGGCCACAGCAACATAGGAACTCACACAACAAGGAACAATCTCACTCCTGAAAATGACCCCAGTTTCCCATGCATACGCTCATAAAGACATTGGAATAACCCTTGGAGCACCCTTGCCCAGGCTCATGGGACATCCATGTCATGTTCAGCCCCCCCAGCCCCTGTGTACCAACCAGCCTGGAGTCATGTCCCACCTGTGACATGGAGGACCAAGGGAGTGCTGAGGGCAGAGCTCCTTATCCAATGTTTCTCATCCCTCTGCTGGTACCCACAGGTGTAAGTCCCACTGCTTCCTGCAGACACGTTCATTGGCATGGAGTAGATGACCATGTCCTCTTGGGCTTTCATGGTGTACTCCTGCACCCCATCCTTGCAGAGGACAATGCGGGTAGCAGGTATCGTCTTCTGAAGGAAACAATAAGCCAGGACAACATCTCCTTCCTGAGCTCTGGAAGTGCTCAGCACCAGGACTGGAGCTTGGAGGGTTCCTGGAGAGATGGCACAGAGATACCCACAGCATCATTAGCTGAGAAACTCTCTGCATTGCAATGCGTGGAGAATATGACCACCAGGGCTGGACAATGGGAATTCAGGGGGGGATGATTCAATTCCTTTCTCTCTTTCCATCTCATCACCCACCATGTCTTCATGTTCTGGACCCATTCTCACACTCACCATCAGCACCGGAGCTGCAGATGTCCTGGGTGCTCACAGCGGTACCTGCACCGTGGGGCAGAGAGGGCTCTGGTTAGAGGGACAATGTCCTGCTCACCCACAGACTTGTTCCCATGTCCCCATTGTGGAGTAGGCACCATCCCACATGCATGTCTCTGTACAGCTGCTCTGAGCAAGCTCAGCTCCACTTGCATTGCCTTTCTTGTTTCAAATACAGTTCCCTATCTTTCCAAAGCACCCAGCATTCCTATCTCCCATATATTTGGATCAGGTCTCCATTATACAGCTACTCCACCTCCACCCTCAGCACCACCCCAAGCCTCTTCCTGGTGTGTTCCCAGCTCCTACAACCCAAGGCATCCCCAACTCACCGACCAGCAGCAGCAGGAGGGCAGGGACAGAAGGACACAGCACGGCCCATCCTGATTGCCCCCACATCTCTTGGAGATCATACAGCGCTTACTTTGCTGTGAGCTGGGTGCAGATGGACACAGCTCTGTGCTGCAGCTCTGGGACCTGTCCTGAGTTGTATTTGCAGCTCATAAGAGAGTTAACCCACAGTCAGAGGCTGCGATGCAGCCCGCGATGCATCCGCTGTGTCTGCAGAGCCTCCGCTTTTATTTGGGGACATCAGACGCCTCAACATGGTCCGTGTTTCCTGTTTATTGAAGGCAGGAAACTTCTCCTTTCTCCCTCTTTTCCTCACATCTTCTTGCTGATTATGGCCTCATTCTGCATGCAGTGTCCCTTTGGTCTCTCTGGGTCAGCTCTCCTCCTTTTTCTGTCTCCTCCCAACCTCCTGGCCATCCCCAGTCCATCACAGAGTCATATAAGATAATGGTTTGATTTGGAGGGGATCTTAAAGATCTTGAAGCCAACTATAAAAGAGATGGTTTGATATGGAGGGGACCTTAAAGACTATGAAGCCAACCATAGAATCTTAGAATCCTACAGGCCTATTCAACCTGTCCCTGAGCTCCTCCAGGGATGGGGAGCTGCTACTCTAGGCATCTCCCATCATCTCACCTTACTTACCCCTCTTCTAGTTTAAAACATTTCTCTTTATCCTGCCACTATCAAGCTGTGTAATCAATCACCGTCCACCTTGTTTACAAGGTCCCTTGAAATACAAGCCCTCTGTGCCAGGCAGGGCATCTCTTCTGTGCTTGCTCCATATTCCCACTGCTCCTTTGCTCTTCCCACTGCCTTCTCAGCCCCATCTCACCCTCTAGGGAGCATCCCAGCAATGAGAAGCCTGGAAGCAACCCAGTGCCTTCAGTGCTGTTATATATCCTCAATCACCTGCACAAGTCCATCAGCAGAAAGCTCCTTTGCATTTATTATCACTGCTGTTGTCAATACAAAGGGATATCATTTCATTCTCATTCACTGTAGTGAAATCAAACCAGTGCCTCTCCCCACTCCTCTGTCCCACAAGGCAGTTTCATCTGGGCTCACAGTGCCCCATTGGTGTCCCCTATCCCTCTCTTTTGTCTCCCTACCCCAATAGGGTCTCACTGTCCCCACTGGTGTCTCCCTACACCAATAGGGTCTTGCTGTTCCCATTGGGGTCTCACTGTCCCCATTAGGGTCTCATTGTCCCCTGTGGGGTCTCCCTCTCCCCACTGGTGTCCCCTCCCCCCCACTGGTGTCTCCCTACCCCAATAGGGTCTTGCTGTCCCCATTGGGGTCTCACTGTCCCCAATAGGGTCTCATTGTCCCCTGTGGGGTCTCCCTCTCCCCACTGGTGTCTCCCTACCCCAATAGGGTCTCACTGTCCCCAGTGGGGTTTCACTGTCCCCAATGGGGGTCTCCCTCTCCCCACTGGTGTCCCCTCTACCCCACTGTTGTCTCCCTACCCCAATAGGGTCTTGCTGTCCCCATTGGGGTCTCACTGTCCCCATTGGGGTCTCATTGTCCCCTGTGGGGTCTCCCTCTCCCCACTGGTGTCTCCCTACCCCAATAGGATCTCACTGTCCCCAGTGGGGTTTCACTGTCCCCAGTGGGGGTCTCCCTCTCCCCACTGGTGTCCCCTCTACCCCACTGGTGTCTCTCTACCCCAATAGGGTCTTGCTGTCCCCAGTGGGGTCTCACTGTCCTCATTAGGGTCTTATTGTCCCCACTGGTGTCTCTCTACCCCAATAGGGTCTTGCTGTCCCCAGTGGGGTCTCCCTCACCCCACTGGTGTCCCCTTACCCCACTGTTGTCTCCCTACCCCAATAGGGTCTTGCTGTCCCCAGTGAGGTCTCACTGTCCTAATAGGGTTGAGAACACATCCCTGCTTAGATGTGGGGCTGATGTTGAATCCAAAGGGCAGAGCAGGACCACTGCTTCAGCCAATGGAGGAGCTCATCCATTGGGAGCTCTGGGCATCCACCCATGGAGCAGATCAACAGAGGGGTAGATGCAACCCACAGACACACAAAGCATTGCCATGTGCTGAGAGCTCACTCTGTGCTGAGCAATGAACCTGCTGCGTGCTCAGAATCATCCTGAGCTATTTTTGCATCCCCCTTTTTAGAGCCTGGCCAGATACAGCATCGCCCACACAGTGACGCCTCTTTTTGTTTAGAAATGAGAACCAGATTCACCCTAGCGCTCCCTCAGGATGATGTGTTGCTCTGTGATGGCTTTGCTTGCAATGATGTATTGCTCTGTGATGGCTTTGCTTGCAATGATGTGTTGCTCTGTGATGGCTTTGCTTGCACGTAGCTGGGCTTGCAGCAGCTCCATCTGCAACCTGAGGGGCCAAACCCATAGAGGTGTGTGAGCACAGAGGGCTGATGGGCTGCAAAGAACGTCACCTCCTTGCACGGCGTAACCACAGTTGCTTTGCTTTGGGTTGGACGATGAAAACAGGCTGTTTCCACTCAGTTTGGGCAGGGTTTGAGATGTGTGGGGCAGGATTTCCCCCTTGTGTTTGTCCATCTTCCAGCTGGAAGGTGCTGTTAAATGCCTGGCTGGCAGCATTGAGTGCATCCTTATTCCTCAGGCAGAATTTCACTGCTCTGAATCCCCCCATTTCATTGCATTTCATGGATGATCACAGACCAAAGGCAAAGGTTTGCATTGTGTCATAGCCAGACTGTGGTCCAAACACCCACAATGAAACTCAAAAGCAATTATGGGATCACTTACCTAACCTGGCCCTTCTGTTTTGTACCTTCTATTGCAGAGAGCTCCCATCCATTAACTTGCTTGCACTGAGTCTTTAGATCACCCTCTCAAGTGTTGCCATAATTTATGTGCTTTATCTCAAGGCAAGATAAGTCCTTAATCACCTTATCAATCTGCATCCAGATGTATTGTAACCTTAATGGTTACCAAGTGTTGCTCTGCCTGTTGCCATGAATATTCATGCTCATGAATATTTAAGACATCTGTGCCCCTGTGTGAGCAAATTTCACTGTCATTTTGAGGAACTTCTGGTTCATATAGAAATGATGCTATTGTCATAAGCTTGTCCAACAGATAAGGAAACCCAAAGACCACACAGAGCCCTTGGTATATGAAAGCACATCCATTAGCTGCTTTCTCTTCCAGCTTTTGGGGCTTTTCATCCTTACTGTCACCATCACATGAACTGATTCTGCCATTAAACTGAAGGATAACACAGCGTCAATTCTGCCTTTGCATAAAGCAAGGAGGAAGAAAGCAAAGATGGGGGAGAAACACCTCCAGATCTCATAGAGAAGGAAGAGTGTGCGCTGCGCCTTGCACTGGTTTAACAAGTTCCCAGTTGCAAACAATTAGCTTCTGCCTAGCAAATAAAGGAGTGACAGTGAGCTTCCCAACCTGCTTACAAATACCCTGTGAGAATCATTGGGACCCATGGCCAAGCACTGAGGATCAGTGGGACCCATGGCCAAGCACTGAGGTGCTGTGAAATGCCTGGCGGGCTGCATTGAGCACGTCCTTATTCCTCAGGCAGAATTTCACTGCTCTCAGTCCTAGAGCTCAGAGTAGTTACTGCATGGCATTAATGAATGGAGAGCTGTCACGATGTTCCTAGAGTCATAGAATCACCAAGGTTGGAAAAGTCCTACAAGATCATCCAGTCCAACCATTCACCTATTACCGGTAGCTCCCAACTAAACCATGTCCCTCAACACAACATCCAATAATAATAGAAACCCCATAGAGCCCCATATCGAATCATAGAATCACCAAGGTTGGAAAAGACCTACAAGATCATCCAGTCCAACCATTCACCTATTACCAGTAGCTCCCAACTAAACCATGTCCCTCAACACAACATCCAATAATAATAGAAACCCCATAGAGCCCCATATCGAATCATAGAATCACCAAGGTTGGAAAAGACCTACAAGATCATCCAGTCCAACCATTCACCTATTACCAGTAGTTCCCAACTAAACCATGTCCCTCAACACAACATCCAATAATAATAGAAACCCCATAGAGCCCCATATCGAATCATAGAATCACCAAGGTTGGAAAAGACCTACAAGATCATCCAGTCCAACCATTCACTGATTACCAATAGGTTAGAATCAAAAGGTACTTTGCTGTTACAGTGAGGAAGAGTCGGATGTCCACTGCCTATAACCAACACTGAGCCTTATTTCAGCTATTGTCAGTAATGAAAGGACTCCCCATCTTAAGTCTGTAGATCAAAGAGCGTGAACTCCGAACAGTGAAACCGAAACAAAGACACATTAAAGATTAACTTAAAGTGCAGCTCTGCCTGAAGGTTGAATGATGTTTTATTGTAATATCAGTACTTTCTTGTTGTAAATGGAGACCTTTTGTCCCTGGGTCTTGGCAGATATCACTCTGAAAACTTCGTTTGAAACAAGGGTAACTTCAAAGTAGACCATGCCTATGAATACAGACAGTCTTGGGTTTTCACTGGACTTACCTCTTAATATTACTTCTCACAACTTTTTCTTCCTTGAAATACAATGCAGCGAGTACTGTGTATGCGAGTTGATAGTCATAGGGCAAGAGGGAATGGTTTTAATGTTTTCAAATAGTTTTAAGACAAGGGAATATTTAGGTTGGATATTAGGAGGATATTTTTCACCCATAGGATGGTGACACATTGGAACAGGTTGACCAAGGTGCTTGTAGATGCCCCTTGAAGGCATTCAAGACCAGACTGGATATGGCACTGAACCGCCTGGTTTTTGGTTGGAGACCCTACACATAGTTGTAAGTGGATGATCATTGTGGTCCCTTTCAACCCTGGCTAACCTATGATTCTATGTAATAGTTTTAGCTGCCTTAGAAACTGAATTTTCTTCAAGAAAGAGTGAAGAGAGGAAGTAAAGTGCTGCCCTTGTTAGAGGAGAACTGTGTAAGGGAGTGCTCAAAAGTAATCTGACATACACAAGTCCGTGGAGCCCAATGGGCTGTATCCACCAGCTCTGAAGCTGATACTCTGATGTCATTGAAAGATCACTTTCAATTAATTATCATTGGAAGCCCATAGTGGCTTGGAGAGAAGGAAGAGAGCAAACATCCACTCCAATGAAGGCAGTAGGAAGACTCAGGTAACTACAGGCCAAACAGTTTCATCACTGAAAGTCCCTGGGAAGGAGATGGAGAAAACTCTCCAAACAAAACAGGAACGTGATTAAATACAGTCAGCGTGGCTCTATGAAGGGCAAATCATGATTTATTAATCTGATAGACTTCTACAATGAATTAACAAGCCTGGTGGATGATAAGAAAGCAGTTGAAGCTGTTTTGCTGCTCTTCTTTTGATGCTGTCTCTTGTAATGTCCTCATAGAGATACTGAGAGGAACATTCAATCAAGTGGAATTGAGCTGGACAGCGGGTTGTGTTGAATTTCATGCCAATGCAATGGGGAGGGGATGACTTTAGTGTGGAGCAGGTTGATCCCAGAGGACTGCAGCAGGGAAAGGACCCACATTGCAGCAGGGAAAGGAGCAGAAGATAATTTACAGGCTCATTCCCTGTGTCCTGTGCCACTCAATGAGGAGTGGGACTGGGATTAAAAGGGTGGAACTGAGCCCAGGAAGGGCAGCAGAAGTAAGAAAAGTGCTTCAGTTTTGCCTTCTACATCAGAATTGCCCTGTTGTCACTTAGATAAACTGGAAAGACCAATAGGAAAGTGCTAAAGTTCAGAAAGAGGAGCAACCAAGTCCTACCAATGGGGACGAATGCCAGCACCGCCTTCTTTCATGTGATTCATAATTGCCTTTGTTTTTAAGCCATATGCAGTTTATAT
This sequence comes from Coturnix japonica, assembly GCF_054131305.1. Classification (NCBI taxonomy): domain Eukaryota; kingdom Metazoa; phylum Chordata; class Aves; order Galliformes; family Phasianidae; genus Coturnix; species Coturnix japonica. The sequence continues at coordinate 830,262 of NC_140668.1, forward strand.
TTAACTGTGCAGTCAGAGCTCCAGTTGAATTTAAGAGTTCACCCATTTCTCCGCAGGTAAATTCTCATATATCCATTTCTATCTTTTCTTTTGTTTTGTAATATTCCCTTCTGATCCATAACTTCAAATTATGTGTATTTCCATTTGTTGGCTGCTGTGGATTTGAATGCATGTCTGGCAGCCCTGTGTAAAGGGGGAAGGAGGGGAAATGATACGGGAAAAGGCTCATTGGTTGAGAGGAGGACAAGAAATGAATGCATGAATTATTGATACTACCAGTAACAGTATAGGGGTACCGGTACCAGCTCGGTATAGGGGAGATTTGTGTAGTTTATTGGTAATTGATAAAGGACTAAAGCAAAGTGAATTAAAGCAAACTAAAACCACTTTCCTCCCATCTACACACTTCTAGTTCATCGCCTAAAGCAGCACAGGGGAATAGGGCTTATGGTGGACAACATATTAAGAGTGAAAAGCCAAGAGAGCTGACCAAAGGTTTGCCATGTTGTATGGGACTTTGTGCTCAGCGATAAAAGCTGAGGGAATGGGGGAAAGTGAAAGAGTTGATGGTTACAGATAAATTTACATAGGTACAAATGTAACCCATCCTGCTTGCAAGAGAGATCAAAAAAGAGGATAGAATCAGCAACTCTACGATTCTTCATGTGGCTTTGTAT